>NW_026712429.1:0-67500 GCF_030504385.1 Musca domestica
ATATCTTCAACTGATTTCGGGTTAATTCTGAACCAAATGGCTAATATCAGCCGAAATTACCTGAATTTTGGCTCATCCAACGAAGTTCAGTCATCTGATTTGGCGTTTTAGGTTCCTCATATGCGTAATATGAACTGCACAACAATGATCTTTGGAGCCAGATATCAGATACAGCTCAGAAATAAGTGCCTAAAATTTTTTCAAGATCGGTTCAGATTTGGATATAGCTCCAATTTCAGGTTTATTGTGACCAAATGACTAATATTAGCCCATATGGAATGAATTTTGGTACTTATGACAAAATTCAGTCTAGAAGCCAGTACATCAAATTTGATTAAAATCGATTCAGATATAGCTATAGCTCCCTTATATATGTTTCATCCGATTTGGTGTTAAAATCCCTCACATGCGTAATATGCACTCCAAAACGAAGATATTTGATACCGAACATCAGATATAGCTCGAAAATACCTCTACTAAATTTTATCGAGATCGGTTCCGATTTTTATATACCTTCGATATTCATCTTCATCCGATTTTACGGTTATTCTCCACCATATATGTAATACCAGCCCAAATTGGCGATTCAGAATTGGATATAGTTCCCATCTTGTGACTACTCTAAAGCCATGATACGAATTCAAATAAGGTTCATAATTGGTATGATCTACTTAACATAAATTCCGAGTATAAACTGCTGGTGTTAGTGGTTGTAGGGCATATATAGTCGGCACATCCCGACTCTTGCCCTTTCCTTACTGTTTTTTTTTTTGTGTTGTTACATTTGTTTGACCTTACAATTTTGTTGCGTACATAAACAATGTTTATTTACATGGCCTGTTTGCATAAAAAATATTATGTTTGTCGGTGTTGATTGGGGACATTCAACAGTGTAACGTATAATTTCAATCTGACAATATAACACAGACACATATGATAATTTGTTTTTTATAAGGAAAACTTTTATTGGTGGTCTGTGACAGAAATTTGAGTCAAATGAATGTTTGTCTCCTATTAAAGTGCCGAATTAGCCTCAATGTACTATTACCAAGATTTTCAAATATAGTTTTATTAGACCAAATATAATAAGTCCCAATAAAACATTGTTATTTATTGAGGTTCATTGTTGTTTATTAAGGTTCATGTTTATTAAATATTCTATTTTTTTTAATGGATTGATCAGGTATTGAAAATAAAATTTTGAAAATACACCACCATTAACTAGAAAATAATTTATTAAAGAGCGATCTCTGATATATTGTTGTACTCTATTTTTACAGTTTTCAATGTATTTCCTAATTTAACACAACCAATTTATCACAAGAGTAAACGAAAGCATTCTAAAAACTCTAATATACTACCTCGCAAAAAAGTATCAACTTTATGGAAGGTGGAACCTAAACATCTCTCCCTCATCGCTAATGTTTGCAAACTTTATCCCGCATTTGTTTGCGGTTTTTACTTATTTCGTTGTTTTTTTTTGTGGCGCCCTCAACCTTAACCAAAAAAATTTAGATTTATTAAAGTTCCTGCGGGAATTGGGATAAAAACTAAATACCATAAAACCTTAAAAATATTTTCGCCAGCACTCTCTACTAACCAATGTACGTATATTTGTGCTCCGTTGTTATTACGCCACCATGTGAATGTATGTATGTTGCTGGGCTATAAACAAAATAAATGCTCTTTAAGATAACACCACATGTACAATACTCCCCCGATACCCGAATAAGTTGAAAGTGAAAATAGACATTGTGGTAGGAGCCACCCAATGAAACCGCAAAAACATTTTGGAAATATATTACGGCCAGTAACACAGTGAACGGCACTTGCCACCAAACAAATGTGGGTCCCTACTTGCTTTTATTAGTTTAAATTTTATATAAAAAACGAAACTCGAACAGAGTCCGTAGAAAACGTGACCACGTTTAAACATTAGCGTGTTATAAATTCTAGATTGGCACTTCTAATTAAAATTATGGTTTGTCATAACACCTCGCCGACACGCAAATCGTGGTCACGCTTCATTAGTTGTGTTATCTTTAGTTAAAAATAAATGTTATACCATTTCGAAAATGATATAATACAAAGGCATTACAACTAACTTCACTTGCTTAGTATTAGCTTCCAGAAAGAAAGAAAGGAAAAAATGCTACGTAGTTGCATTACACAATTTTTTGGCTAAAACGGAAGTAAAACCCCAGGAGAGTCCAAGGGTAATTCTTTAGAAGTGTCATGCTAATGGATAAAGTTGTTGAGGAGAAAATGTGTGTGCTTGTTTAATATACTATTATGTCATAAAGAAATGAAAATGACAATGACACTGGGTGGAAGAAAAAGGAAAAAAGAAGTTTCTTGGAACTTTAAAGCTCCTCAGGTGATTGCAAAAATGCAATTAGGAGTTGGAATTTATAGATTGATGAGAGAGCTTGGACCTAATATAAAACATCATTAACCAAAATGTAGCTGAAATATGTGTAAAACATGAGACCAAAAAATAGGTAATATCAAGGAGTCTTTGTTGATCATATTAATCAAATGTAATACCGAAGGTTTTCCTGGAAAACATGGACCTGTATAACCAAATATCTGCTTGGGAAGGTAGTGCTTATTGCAAACTCAAAAGACTGATTTTAAGGTAGTTTCGTTGAAAAAGTGACTAAAACCGGAGAAATACCTAATATCGGAAGCTGTCCTTATATGGGGAGTAAACAAATATGTATATGTATTTTTTCGACGTGGGAAGTTGTACCTATTATCCACATTCCAAATTTGAAACTGTCAAAACACAGAAAATAATTTGATACTGTTATATGGTGCCTGTACAACAATATGGGCCTGTGTTGATAATTTTCATTCAGAGAAGATTGCAACTTTTTTCAAAAACAAGTTCGCACTTTTAAGAAATCATTGATTAAGCTATTTAAATACCGAATATAGGGAAGTACCGTCATATAGGGCCTAAACGATGTCCTCTAATTATACCCTACACCACATAGTGGTAAGAGTATCACAATCACATTTTGAGTCAATTTATGCATGCCCGTCCGACCATCTGTTTGTCCGTCCGTCTGTCCATGTATTTTTGTCAACAAAATGCAGGTCGCATTTATTATTCGATTGAGATGAAATTTTGCACAAGTCATTTGTATGGCCCCAGGACGAACCCCATTTGATCGAAATCGGTTTAAATATAGCTATAGCTCTCATATATACTGTTCAGCCAATTTTTGATTTTTGTCTTCCGCAGCCGTATTATGCACTCTGTAACAACAATATTTGGGGAAATATATCATATACAGCTCAGAAATACATTTGCTAAATTTAATCGAGATCGGTTCAAATTTGGATATAGCTCCCATATATAACTTCGTCCGATTTACCTTTTATTGTGCACCAAACGTCTAATATTGGGATGAAATTTGGCACTTACGACCGAATCGATACTAGAAGCTAGTATGTCAAATTTGGTGGAGATCGGTTCAGATATAGCTATAGCTCCCATATATATTGTTCATCCGATTTGTTATATTTGTTACCCACAGCCGTAATATGCACTCGGTAGCAACGATATTCAGGGAAATATATCAAATACAGCTCACAAATATCTTTGACAAATGTTATCGAGATCGGTTCCGATTTGGATATAGCTCCCATATATATAGTTTTATCCGATTTCAAATTAATTGTGCACCAAATGATTGCCCATTTGTTCCGAATATAAAATACTAGCTGGCCCGGTCCGCGTTGCCGGCCTGTAGTTTTTGTCTATTAGGCATATTTGTCAAAGTATAATTATTCACAGATATGACTGATATCTGTTCACGTACTGGTCGATTAAAAGTGTTTTAAAATACCTATACCCATATTTAAGCCGTGGACTTGAGGGGGTACTATTACATGGAGAAAATTCTAAAATTTGTAGATATGTTGCAATTTTTGTGTAAGATTCCACCCAAATATACATTTTTAGCCAAATCTTTTGAAATATGGTAAAATCAGGAGGTACCTTTACATGGGCACTACTCCGAAATATCGACCTACATTGAAAACTTTCTTCTACCGCTTATAATCCAATATGACAAACAGAGACCAAATCAAAAATATAGCAATTTTACACCCATGGAATTAATTTCATTTGCCATTTAAATTGTAAGTTGGTTGTAAATTGTAAGTTGTAAGTCCATATTTTATCATAGTATAATTCAACGACGATTCAACAAATATTCTGTCCCGTGCTACTTTCTTATATTTGTAATTTGTCCATGTTTTCATAATTTATTTCATATAGATGTGCATCCCAAATCTATGTTCTCAACCAATATTCTCTTGGGGGTTACAAATTCAATAGAATACAAAATTTTCTTTTCTGAACACACATTAGATGTGAAAGTGGACTTGGGGATACTCCAATGTGGGGGCTTTACTTAAACAAATTCCTAGGTGACAATTATATGTATGATGGTTCCATACACCAGGGTTGCGTATATATAATTTTTTAGCCAAATCAATTGATAAATGTGGTCAAGACCAATATGGGCCCTACTCTGAAAATTTCAAATTTTGCCAAATAAGGCCAAAAATGAAAAAAGTGGGCATGACCCCAAAAATAGCTTAAATCATACGATGGATATATAAATATGAAATCGGTTTGTACCCTTATCCGTGAGTTATGATCGATATCATGACCTGCAAAAGCGATTTAAGTTATCTTGAATGTTTGGGAAGAATTTCTGGAAGGATAGAAATCATTTTTTTGTTCACAAAAAATCCACTGAATTCAATATAATAATACAAATTGAAAAAAATTGGCATAAGAAGAATAACAAATTGAAAAAATCTTCAACTTGTTTTCTGATTTTTTACAGCAAATGTTTAAAGATCCTCCTTAAGTTTGTCAATAGAATGTACTATTATTTTAAAATTCGATTGCATAGAAATTTTATAATAATTTTATATAATACAAAAAACACTACAAATGTACATTAGAAAAAAGTAAGTCAAAATGGAAAAAATCATGCAAAATAAAACATTACTATTGTTCATTTCAAAAGTCAAAATGAAAATGTTAATATATCACATTTTTACGCGATTTTTTTTGTATATTATCCTTTTCGGACAGGAGACAATTCCGAATTTGTATGAATCGTTAGAATCAGTCCAGCGGTTCTTAAGTTATAAGCGTAGTAACTAACACAACTTTCTTTTATATATATAGATACAAATGCTTCGGCATATTCAGTCCTTTGAACCTTTAATTATAATCATAGCGTGTACGATTCAATTCTCCCATAAAAACTTTTAATTGTTATGCGGAGCTCTACTAAATTAGCAAAGTGGTGTAGGGTATCATAAATTCGGCCCCGCCCGACTTTACTGGTTTAAGAATTATATTTAATCAAAATTTTAACCTGATGTGGGAAAGGTGATGGAGTGAGCCTATATAATCGATTCTCGCACCTGTCCTATCAGTCATGAAGATGTTAAAATCTTTACAAAATTGAAAGATCTTTTCTCGTTCTATATTTTAAATAATTGTTTATGAAAATATTTACCATTTGTAGAGGAGGTACCTGAAGAAGTGGACCTATGTTGCCCATCCCCGAACTCGATCTAAGTTTGAAATTAATATTACGATGTACCAAATTTGGACCAAATCGTAAAATCCTTTCGACAGTTATCGTGTGCACCAACTAGCTGTTCATATAGATGGACATATACAGATCGGCAAGTGTCCTGAACCGGGTTATGTCCAATGAAATCTATTGTCTAAAAACATTATTTGAGGCACATGTTGGCCGTATCAATTGCTATATGTCCTCTGTAGCCATGTGACCGATGGTATAAACAGATGAATCGCAATTTCGTTTTGATTCTCAAAACAATACAAAAAAACTTTTAGAGCTAAAGAAAATCATAATATCAGAATGAAATCAAAATTCACAATTTTTTTAGGTTTCAAACCAACACAGAATATTCTCAATTCGCCATCCTCCTCCGCCTTCACAATTATGAACTCAAACAGATTGCTTCTATATTTTATTTTTCCGATTAAAAATTCATTCATAGACATTCCACATAGCATTAACTTAAACCTATAACAATTCTACATTTCTGTCGTAGACATTTATTTTTACACTTTTTCCGTTGACCTTTCAAACGAATGAAAATACAATGACTCCTTGCTGCTTGGAAAACTTTATAAATGTCGTCCCTTCCAACGGTGAGGTAATAACTACCCAACAAATTGACAAATTCGCTGCTAACACGTAAAAATCCAGTTAAAACTAAATTAAACAAATCAATGTAACTGTAACCGAAATGTATGTAGTTCACACAGGCAGGCGCCACTGGAACAGGCACATAGGTGGGGGAGGGGAGGTGAGAAGGGGAGGTAAATAACACCAAAATCAAATATAAAATAACTTGAGTGCACAATAAATTTAATGTTGTTAACAACAAACAACACCGGTTGAATGGATGGATGGATGAATGGATTTGTTTTGATGTGGTCGACAGGGTGTTTTTGTTGCTTGTATTTGAGTACGGTGACAGTGTGACCACACAAACACACACACAGAAGGGACCATTTCGACATTTGATTAATATTATTATGCAAATAAAATTCAATTTGAATGTAAATGGATTTTATACAGAAAAATGAAATATGAAAGATATATTTTTCACAAATACAGGCAAATGTGTGTGTGAGTGTTCCCTGACAACTTTTGGATTGACTCTGAGCATGAAAATCTCGGTTAATTAATTTAAATTATAAAGAAAATATGTAAATAAAAGGATTAAATGACTCAAGAAATGACGGTAGGCTAATGTGCGGGAATAATCACCACAAGTGGTTTAATTTTGCAACTTATTGTGTG
This sequence comes from Musca domestica, assembly GCF_030504385.1. Classification (NCBI taxonomy): domain Eukaryota; kingdom Metazoa; phylum Arthropoda; class Insecta; order Diptera; family Muscidae; genus Musca; species Musca domestica. The sequence goes on from NW_026712429.1 coordinate 6,882, forward strand.
GATAATTTCAAATGTTAAAAATGAAGACATTAAATTGAGCGGAAAATTATATACTTTGTAAATTATATACTTTGGAAGCATTCACACAGTGCGTCCCAATTCATTTGTAGAGATACAAATCGGTATGCTTTAAATGGGTGAATGTGAAGCTCTGAAATTCGTATAAATTTATTTTTAACAAGTAAGCAAAGGCTACAGTCGAGCGGGGCCGACCGTTGAATACCCTACAACACTATAATAAACGATACAGTTTATATAGGCAAGATACTCGAAAGAATTCCACAAGATATTGTGACAAATTATAAAAGAAAACCATCAGGTTTCGTTCTCTGATTTTCGAATAATAGCAACTTAAACGAATTTGCTCATTTCCAATTTATTAGTAGATGTTGCACGTAAATGGTCTTCCTAGATCTGGAACCAATATTTCCCAAAGACCTAAAAATTCTTAGAAGGGGCAAAAGATTAATATTTATTATTGGTTTTTGACTGAAACGCATCTATATGAGATACAGACATTTGACTATATTCGTTAACGAAATAGTCAGAAGTGCGTCTTTCCTGTATTTGTGAATTCTCGAAAAAGTCTCTGGAATGGACATTTTCGTATTTTGTCTACAAAAGTTGGCAAACTATTTCAAACATTGAATATTTTTGGATGGCAATCCAAAACTATTTGGCTTTTGCAATGTCCGGTAACCCCCTTTCAAATGTGCGTGAGGATCGGGCGATAATTACGACCTGTCGACAATTTTCAACCCCTAAATATATGGCGATCATCTCCAAAAAGAGTATGCTTCTATTCTGACCCTCATCTTATCCCCATGCAAAATTTCGTAAGGATCGGGCCATAAATGCGATCTGTATATGATATTCTGATGTCATAACTACTTAGTTTTGTTAGCTGTAGAAATATTACCAAATGTTTAATTCAAAATGAAAATATGCCAAAAATATGACAAAATTGAAAAAATATGAGAAAATTTTACAAAATCAATATTTTCATCTTTAGAGAGATATTTTTATGCGATTTTTTAGACGTTTTTTCTTTCCTGCCAAGAGGCCATTCTGAATTAATGAGAACTGTCGAAATCAGTTCAGCCGTTCTCGACATATAAGCATATATTCTTTGATAAACATATATATCGCACTTATTTTGCTATATATCCGATTTGTTGGATGTTAACATCAATGTAAAGGTCAGAAGTAACCTTGTCATGGGTTTGTGATTTCGCCGGGATTTAAAATATTCGCGGTTTAATGAAAAATTTTGAATTTTTTCAACACAAAATATATGGTCTATTTTACCCGCTAAATATTATCCGATGACCACCCAAATTGGTAGGCTTCTTCCCCGTCCTAAACTCTAGCTACATGCGAAATTCCACGTCGATTGGTCTATAATTGCGACCTGTATAGCTACTGCAAAATCCGATATTTTTTCAGTATTTGGTCCATTTCAACCCCTAAACATTTGGCGATCATCTCAAAAAGAAATAGGGTTCTATTCTGGCCCAACCCCGACCTCCATTCCAAATTTCGTGAAGATCGGGCCATAATTGCGACCTGTAGAGTGATTACAAATTAACATGGACAGACGGACAGACGGACAGACGGACGGACGGACATACATAGCTAGATCGACTCAACTCGGCGAGCTAGGAAGATCCATATATACTTTCCTATGTGGGAAACCAATATTTCGAGGTGTTACATAATTTTTGGCCCAATCAAACTTATAATACCCCCAACACATAGTGTTGTAGGGTATAATAAAGATAATTCTTTTAAATTTTATGAAAATATGATAATGTAGGCTAAAATGCATTAGTTACTAAAATGTCGGAAGGCTTCGATATAGTGGACCATTAAACAACGTGAACATGTGTATAATATTTCTTACAAGGTTGGTACTCGGTGAGGGTTTGCTTTTAGTAAATTCCCTGTTAACCAAGATGGATATTTTTGTATAGGGTATTTTTTTATGAAGCAAGCATTGAATAAATTCTTTAGAACCCTTTTTAGAAATTAGCCAAGAAATGTACATTAAGTCACAATTGTATAACAATAGCTATAAGGAACAGAATCAGAATTGAGGGTAATAAATCAGGTTTTTTATGAAGTTCGTTATACAAAGGTCAATAGGATTATTAGTGGAACGAGGATAAGTTTCCAGTCGTATTGTGAGTCTGGTATTTGGGTTTACAGCACTATGGTCGAAGAACGGAGCACTAGGTTCTGAGAGACAATACCCAGTTCGACACTATATTCGACCAATAATTTCTACCATGAATTGCTTCTGAGTTACCCTTCTTCTGAAAAAATATATAATATAAACATGCTGTTGGTAGTAACGTCAATCAAAAATTACTTAGTAGACGGTGTTCCAAATAGAACGCAATTGTAAACTTTGGTGTCATTTGAAGTGTCGTTGATTTATATTTCAACAGTTGATATTGTTTGCTAGCCGAAGGTACTGCATTAATAACAATGGAGCGTTAATTGGGTATTGGAAAGACAACATGCAAATGCTGATTCTGCAGTTAAAATCATCTTCTTTGACGTTACACATTTGCACTTTGAAGGCTTCGTCGTATTTGGGGTTTGGAAAATCCTCAAGTCATTCCCGCGTAGTAAATGCATCCTCAACTTGTCAATGCGTGGAATTTTTTTTTTTTTTTTTTTTTTGCTGGAATCATTGGACCTTTTTTAAGAAAATTAGGCAGGCCAAGTGCAAACCAGTTATTTCTTGCCTAGAATTGAAGAAATGAATGTGGAAGGCATTCGCGTTCCACTTGGGACATCCTTTCTAAAACCCTTATCTATATCTATAAAAGAGGAAGATGTTTGTACGTTTGATTGTTTGTTTGTGATTTATAGCATCAAAAAACCGCTAAACAGACTTTTCCACAAATTTCCAAATATACTGCAGCGACTCTTCAAAGTAACATGGGCTAAATATATTTTTGAAATTTACACTTCAAAAAAAAAAAAAAAAAAAATAGATATGCAAATATTTTTGGATCGGTAAAAGATACAGTCATCGAATGTGGATTATGTGACGGAATTTGGTACAAAAATAAATATACCAAATCATATTGAAATTGGTTCAGATTTGGATATAGCTCCCAGAGATTTTTTCGACCGATTGCATGTATTTGAAGCACCAGCCACGCTATGTAACTCCCATTTCAAAAAAATGTTGATTGTTTAACAAAATTTGATGCAAAACTAATTCGCAATAAGTTCGAAATATATACTATTTTCCAGAGAACGGCCCTTGTAAGCCATCATTTACACCAAATATGCCTGATGAGCCGCTTAACCAACGGCGAAACTCGTCGCATAGTGGTAAGTGTGTGATAGTGTCTATCTGACTTTCCTTTCCACTGCAAATTTCAGATCATTAAGCTCGTCTCGAAAGAGAAAAAAACAAATAAATCATAAACGCTTTAACAAAGCAAAAACTCAAAAACTAAATTTTCCAAATTATATTGAAATCGGTTCAGAGTTAGATATAGCTCCCATATATATTTTACAATTGTTGTATTTGATGCACTAAACACGATATGTATCACCAATGTCAATGAAATTACATTACACGAATGTTGTGATTCATTTATCAGCTAAATTTAATCCAATGGTCATCCAAAATGCCCTTAACTCTTTTCTCATACAAAATTTCGTGTCGACTAGTTCTCCTGTAGAGCGACTGCAAAATCAGTCAATAAATTTTTTTTTTTTTTATTTTTGGTCCATTTGGACCTCTAAATGTACATCTTCGTGATAAAATTCGTAAGGATCGGACGATAATTGCGACCTGCATATAATACCCTAAAGGCATAGTGTTGCGGGGTATACAAAAACTTTAGAAAATGTACAATTCAAAATTGTAAATTGAAAAAATCGCATGCGATTACAAATATTACAAAAATTGAAAAAATGTAAAAATAAATATTCACTTTTTTATATATGGACAGACGGACGGTCATACATAGCTAGATCGACTCAGCTTGACGATATAGGAAGCTTCATATATAGTTTTCTATGTCGGGAATGAATATTACGAGGTGTTACATAATGTTTAGGCCAATCAAATTAAAAATATCCCCAATAAATAGTGTTGTAGTGTATAAATAACTATAACTATTAAAAAAAATCATATTAAAAAAATCTACAATTTTGAAAAAGATAATCAATGAAGAAGGACTTTTAAAAAATTCTCGGCTATAAGTGTAATAATCCGTAAGGAAGGATTCTAGATAATCTGCAATTCAAACTCCATTATTCACAGAGGAAAACATTAAAAGAATTCTTGATTACAAGTATAGTAAGTATTGCAAGCATAAACCTGATTGTCCTGAGTCAATCTTTTCTTCAATCCTTCAATATTCTACGCTTATGTCTCAATAGTACCCCATGTTATTCAAGGGTATTTTATAATAATGACCCCGTGGTAAAATCTGTGAAAAGCGTTAATCAATTTTCACCATAAAAATGAAAATGGTTTAAGGATTTGCTAGTTGATTGGAAGAGCTTTTACGGTTAACATTTCTGTACGGTTTGTATTTTCAGTATTTTATTTTACAGATTGTGTTTATGATAACATAAGGATATAACACCCACGTACAATACCAATTGAATAACAAGTATTGGAGACATTCTCTTTAATTGTATACAAGAGAAGTTCCATATAACATTACGTAAACCGGAAAGTCGACTGAGATGCATCAACATTTTGACTGACTTCCATGGATAACTCTTTATAGGATATTCGATATTTCATTATGCGTTATATACAAATTTATTGTTGATATTCAAAAATTACCTTTTCGTTTATTTTGGTATTTAATTCATTTTTTAAGACTTCTCTTAAAATTTTAAGAATTTCTCTTTTAAATCAATAAGCAAGCTTTCACTATCAGAATAATTTTCTCAGAATTAGTGCGCATGTTTTATACCACAAACTTTTTCATTATTTTTTTGTTTTTTTTTTTTTTCACAACGTCTGATAAATGAAAAACGTCTGCTGTTGCATGAAGTTCAATGAATTCTTTCAATTAGACTTCTAGTTTTTCTGGCGACTTCAATGCGAAAACATGTGTTGCAGTTGGCGTTGGTTGTTTCCCTCCTTTTGTTTTATTTGACATTTTGCAGACAGCGTCTGTGCATGATTACGTATTGATTTTGAAAGTTGTTTAAATTTAGTTTTAATGATATATAAAAAAACGGTGGGCTAGACTGGTAACATACCTTTGTATGGACGTGAGATGTTAACAAAGTACAAAAATAAAATTGGAGTATTTGAATTGAATGAATTATACAGGGTATACATTAAATACTGAACGGTGGTTTACTTAGATGTGCGGTGTACTAGTATTTAAAATACGATTGTAAATATTGTTGTTATGCCCCTTAAAAATTTGTATTTTTTGGTTGTATATTACGGACAATTTAAATCAAAGAAAATGGTAACAATTGAAGCTAGTAATTTTCAAAGCTATGAAGAATTGATTTGTTTTCAACACAGAAAAATTGGAATTGTTATATATTTTCTTTCTTCGTTTTTGATCGGAAACTTTTTTAACTGATACAGGATACTATCGAGTAGAGGGTTTTGCAATTAACATCTCCCTGGTTCTTTGATATTCATACGTTGATGAGTTATACCAGCCGAGATATTTTTGGACAAAATATTACAAATGAGCAACATACAGGCTTTGAAAAAAATCTTTTAGCATGGAATAATTTAGTTGGACTATTCCTCTAAAATAAAGCCTTGTCAATTTCCCACTAGAAGGACTATCTGGTATTCTCCTGAAAGACCAAAATTTGTGTATTTTTTCGGATTTGTAAAATTCATCTTCATATTCTTTTGAAATAGGTATATTAGTCTACGAAAACATCTTCCAATTTTGAATGAATAGATTCAAAATTATAATTTTTTCTGAGAAAAACCCTTTTGTAATTTAATGTGAAGGCCTTAAAGGTTTCTAATGAGTAAATAAAATAAAAGATTTGAAAAGAAAACTTTTTCCAAAGAAGTTATTTAGCACTTTTAATGAGAAAACTCAGAGTTTTTAACGAAATAATCAACAATTTTCTTTCTATGAGAAATCCTTTGATGTTTTTATACCCTACAACACTATATGTTGGGGGTATTATAAGTTTGATTGGGCCAAAAATTATGTAAAACCTCGAAATATTTGTCCCCAGTGTAGGAAACTATATATGGACCTTCCAATCTCGCCGAGCTGAGTTGATCTAGCTATGTATGCCCGTCCGCCTGACCATATTAATATGTAAGCACGCTACAGGTCGCAATTATGGCCCAATCCTCACGAAATTGAAAATGGAGGCAGAATAGAAGCCTATTGTTCCTGGAGATGACCGCAAAATATTTGGGGGTTGAAATGGACCAAAAACAGAATAACATCTTAATTTAGCTTTTGCTCTACAGACCGCAATTATAAAGAAATAGACGTGAAATTTTGCATGGAGTGAGAGTTCAGGGCTGGGCGAAAGCTTTGAACGGTCATCGGAAAATAATTAGCGGTTAAAACAAAACATTACTTTTATGTAAAAAATACATAAATTTCCACTAAACCGCAAATGTTTCTAATCCCGGCCAAATCACAAATACATTAAAAGGTCACTTCTGAGCACTACTGTGATGTTGACTCCCAAGATTTCGGATATATAGATGCAATATATGCGCCAACGAAATTTTGCAAGAACCGCTGGTCTTTGAGTAAATGTAAGGCAAATGTCCTAGGTCAAAAAGCTAAGGATAACATGTGGGCAGGGCTCCAGGTATCATTTCAAAAACGAAATCTTCCAAAATGGATTTAGATACAAGGGGGCTTCCAACATGCTGTAGCCTTTGCCTCTTTGTTTTTTTATTGAAATCCATTTGAAATTATTTTTGAAAAAATTTTGTAAATTTTTGATAGTTTACTCAATAAAAATAGTTATAGTAGGTTTACTATTAAAAACATCTGAAGTTTTTTGAGGAATCTATTGCAGAATTTATAAACAAAAATGTTCTTCGAAACCTTTGATGTTTTTACGAAAAACATTTTAAACTTCACGAGATTTTCAATAAAAACTTTTAAGATTTTCTACGAAAAAAAATCTTGAGGGTATCCTTTGAAAAACAAATTTAGAGAGAATATTCGACACTTGCTATGAAATATTATTTGGGGTTGATACTTTTAAATGAAATGCTTTCGAGGATTTCTAAGAGATAAAATGTGAAACTCGATAATACCTCAAAGGGCAGGTTTTTCATGCAAAAGTTTTGAGGTTTTCTATGGGAAAACCACTGATGTTTCTTTTGAAAGAAAATTATTAATATTTTCTATACGAAACAAGTAATGAAAGGCCAAAAGTCGGGGCTGATATTACGTATATGATGAACAATAACCGTAAAATCGGATGAAGATATGTATCGAAGATATATAAATATCAGAACCGATAACGATAAAATTTGGCAGAGGTATTTTCGAGCTGCATATGATGTCCGGAATTAAAAATCATTGTTGTGAAGTGCATATTATGCATGTGAGGGACTTTAAAAACAAATCAGAAAAACATACATGTGGGAACTATAACTGAACCGATTTTCACCACATTTGAAGTACTTGCTTCTGGACTGAATTCGGTGAGATGTGCCAAATTTCGGGTCATTTGGACTAATATTGGCCATTTAGTGCACAATAAACCTGATATCGGATAAAATATGTATGGGAGCTATCTGAACTGATCTGATCAGATTTCGATAAGATTTGACAAATATATTTTTGAGCTCTATAAGTTATATGGTACCAAATATCAGTCTTGGGAGTGCATATTTCGCATTTGAGGGACTTAAAACCCCAAATCGGATGAGACAAATATATTTGGGAGTTATAGCTATATCTGAACTGATTTTCACCAAATTTTCTGTACATGCTTCATTTGGACTGATATTGGCCATTTGATGCGCAATTAACCCGAACCAAACAAATGTTTTGTTCAAATTTTCATTTTGATCGGGCTATAAATGCGACCTGTACTTTGTTTACAAAATTGCACGGACGGACGGATGGACGGACATGCATAAATCGACTCATCGTGATTCTCTTAAAGAAACCCATAAAGGCGTACATTGGAGTACCTTGAGATTTTAAAGTAGATATCTCTAAAGATTCCTTTAACAAAACCCTTAAGTGGCTTTATACCCAAATCTTGAAGTTTTCTTTGAAATACCTGTTATACAACGGGAAGGCAATAATATATAGTTTATAAAAATTGTATAGCCTGTCTGTCTAACCCTGCGATTTAAGGGACAATACTCCTTTGAGTATTCTAATATGATTATTAGAATGTCGTTCTAGAGTTTAATTTGAAAATATTTCAGGTCTTCTTTGCATTAAAAAAACGTTATCGTTTTTGGAAAAGTCCATCGAAAACCATCTATTATTGTGGTCTTTATAAAGAGATCAACGAGATTTTACTCAAGACTATCCAAACCTACAACAATTTTTGAAGACAAAAAGATTTGATAATCACAGGGTGTGGGTGGGGTAGTCTTTAAGATTTACTATAAAAAAGTTCACGAGTACCCCTTAAGATCTTCTTTTATACTGTAATTGTGTTCATATATCTTGTAATTGGAACACATTACCATTTTGTCTCCTCTCAGAAGATTAATAGGAAATTAACCTTGTCTCCTATGAGACAAATGATGAATATGCCAATTCCTTTTCCTTTATATCATCACAACTTATTGCTAAACTAAACTTCCTTGGGATCTCAAGAATAAGGTGGGCGTGTAAATGTACATTGCTAATGGCAACATTAAAATGTTAAGACCTAAGCAAACTTTTAGTTCATCTACGTTTCACGAACTTTGGCCAAATAAATTGCGTGTTTCCTTATCACAGTACCGACAGTTGTTTAACCTTGCCTTCCGTTTCGCCCCCCGTTTTTACAAATTGATTGTCAAGATCAAGTTGAAAAGGGTATAAACACCCACAAAACGCACACACACGCACACCAACTAACACCAGCAAAAATAAACTTTGTGGCTAAGTTTCTTTGCAACGTAAGAAGGACAGGACATGTTATTCTGCATTTCAAAACTTTGATATTCAATTTATGCCGACTTTTCATTCGTCTGCATGTTTGTTGGTGTAGTGCGTTCAGCCGCATGAATGCATTCGAGGAGGATTTCAATAAAATTAAATTGCATTCTTGTCAATTGATATTCTGTGTTTAGAAGTCAGAGCAGAGCCATGAATGCAAACAATTGTAATTGATTGGAGTGCCAACTTCAGAGCAAACAATGCAATTGATACTTTCGATTGCGTTCAAGATGAAAGGTTTAAAAATCACAAAAGTTTCAAACTGTGGAAGGTTGGAAATATTTTCGAAGTGGTAATTGTAGTAGCTATGAACAAATATTTTTACTAATTATGATTGAATTGGTGTTGTGTAACCGTTAAAAGGGATAATTATTAATTACGTAAGTGATATTAATTAAAATAAGTAAGAAAGTATCAACTAATAGTAACATATGCCAATGATATTTTTGTTTAAACAGACATCATATAACGGTACCTCCCGATATGCATATATTGATGATTCTAGAGAAATTTTTTACCGGAATTGTTTCAAAGTTAATATTTAAAGTTCGTAATAGATACTACGGCTTAAGACAGAAAATGGGCCATGTAGATCCACGTCTTCGTATAGCCCCCATGTAACGGTAACCCTCGATATTCGGTATTTTGATGATTTTCGCGACATTATTTACCGGAATTGTTTCAGTTTTAAAAATTTCCACAAACCATTTGTTTGGCCCAAGGACGATTGAAATTGGTTAGAAATCAGAAGTAAACCATTAAAGAAAAATTTGAGGTTTTATGAGGCTTTATGATATCCTTTGCTAATTTAGTACATTTTCACATAACGATAAAAAGTTTGTTTATGGAAGAATTTAATCATAAAAGCTATGATTATAATTATGATTTAAAGTTCAAAGGACTAAATATGCCGAATCATTAGTATCTTTCAATCAATTCGGGCTTGTATTGTCCATTTGGTGCACAATGAACTTGAAATCGGGAAATATATGGGAGATATATCCAAATCTGAACCGATTTCGATAAAATTTGGCAAACATATTTCTGAGATGTATTTGATATATTTCCCTGAATATCGTTTTTACGGAGTGTATATTACGGCTGTGCGGAACAAATACAAAAAATCGGATGAACAATATATATGGGAGTTATAGCTATATCTGAAATCGGTCGAATTTATAAATGGAAGTGATATCCAAATCTGACCCGATCTCGATAAAATTAAGCAAAGGTATTTCTGAGCTGTATTTAATATATTTCCCCAAATATTGTTGTTACAGAGTGCATATTACGGCTGCGGAGGACAAAAATAACCAATCGGATGAACAATATATCTAGGACCTATAGCTATATCTGAGCCGTTTTCGATCAAATTTGGCATACTTATTTTCAGGCCTAATTTTCTTGTATGTGCAAGATTCCATACTATTCGGGCTGATATTACACGTTTGGTGCACCAAAAAGGCAATTCGGACGAAGTTATACAGGGTGAGATAAAAAAAAACTGCAACAAAGTCAAATGCCATAACATTTCCATGTTTTTAATGAATTATTGACTGAAAGCAAAGAAAGTCGGAAATAGTATCAAATTTTGAAATAAGTTTAGATTTCTTCGAATTGGTCACCTTTGGCACGAATTATGACCTTCAAACGGCCAATGAAACCGTCACACACTGCCCGATCGCTGCTCTGCGATATTTTGGCCCATTCTCGGCGAAGCGTTTGCATGAGGTGATCAACACTTTGGTATTTTTTAGTGCCAACCTTGCTTTTTAAAATACTCCAGACACAAGAGTCCATCGGATTGGTATCCGGAGATTTTGGTGGCGCCGAGGATCCTTATTTTGTAACCATTCTTGAGTGGCGCGTGCTGAGTGCGATGGTGCTGAACCCTGTTGAATGTCTAAGGTCTGCGGCCAAAATGTTTTCGTTCCCAAGCTTTAATACACCCTCCAGAATATTTTCGCGATAATATTCGGCATTTATTCTGATGCCACCACGGGCGATTAATACGAGCGGAAGGCGACCATCGGCTGTTATAGCTACCCACACCATCACCATGGCCGGCGTTTGAGTTCTGTTGGCCAACCGAAGGTGCACATTTTCAGCTGACCTCTTCGACAAGAAAACAAGATCATTTTCTTTGTTTACAAACTGCTGGACAACGAATGTTTTCTCATCGGAAGAAACCAAATTCGACAGTTCACAACTTTTGGCCAAGCGAAGCAACTCGTAAGCTCTTTTGAGTCTATTCTCTTTCTGTTGCGGTGTAAGTTCTTGTACTTTTGGAATTTCAATGGCTTTACCCCGAGCTTATTTTTTAATATTTGCCAAATGGAATATTTCTATATGTTCAGCTCACGAGTAATTTTTCGGCCACTGCGACGCGGGTTTCGATCAAGTCGCTTCTTTACTTTTCGAACCATTTCTGCTGATGTTACTCTTTTCTTGCGTCCACTTCCATGACGTCGGGCTACGCTACCAGTTTTACGGTAACGAGCGATGGTACGATACATAAAAGAGTTATTCACATTTAAATGCTGGAGTGCTCTAACGATAGCCACTTGTGAGTTTCCAGCCAAATATAAAGAAATCACATTATCACGCTTGAATTGCATCACGAATAATTGTTTGTTTCTGGAAAATTCTCACCAAAATGCTTTTGTATGCTTGTAACTGGAATAATTTTAACAGCGAGTTGCTTAGAAGTGACAGCAGTCTGAAGTTGGTTACAGTTTTTTTCTTCTCATGCTGTATATGAGGTGTTTGAAAAATACATTTATTGATATCTCCATTTATAAATTTATCGAATTTTTTACTACCTCAAGTACTCCTCTCTTCTTCCTTTCTCCTCGCCATAGACCTTCATATCGTTATAAAATCAGCAATCGGGCCCAAATGAAATAAAGTTTCAATATACATTGTCCTCGAAGTACCTAAGAGAACAATATTATATATGGTAGAATTTTTAAAACTTTTCCAAAAAATAAACTACCCAACTAATTCAACCATTTCCTCACACAATAATGACATTCACAAACACCCCACAAAAATAACAAAACAAAAATACAAAATCATGAAGCGGTTTAATACGGAAATAATAGATAAAATTTCATTGCTTGCCACTGATGGTCGGCATTCCAGACATAGTTTTTCCTCCCGCTCTCTCTCTCCCTCTCCACTAGCTTGCCACCCACATTGAGTTTATGGTCATATCCAAGGTCTTTTGGGGGCGACATCAACAATGGCAATGAGAAGGAATAAACATAAATCTCCCTAAAACCAAATCAACAATTTCATGGTTGTTATAGGCTTTGTCAGGGGGTACGAACAAGTGCTTTGAAAAATTGTCGGAATATTTTCTGTGATTTCATTTTTTTTTTGCTTTGTTTTGTCTCGTTTTTTGATGAAATTTTTGTTTAGAAAATCCCACAACTAAAGCTTGCCATTCTCGTTTACCCCGATTACATGGAGATCTTGGTTGATTGTGGTTATATTCGAAGGAAACCATGCATGTATGTGGTCACATTGTGTCAGGGTGTGTGCACAACCACCACACAAACACATACACACCCATACGACACCATTTTACGACAAATGTTGAATGAAGGTTAGAGGTCTTCTGGCAAAGATTCTAAAGGTATGACAAAATCAAACATTAATACCGGGCCACTGCAGTGTCTCGGCTTGATTTTGTTGTCTCTAGGAATGCATCAATGACCTTTTGAATGGAAGCTTACCAGAAAAAAAAAAAACAAAATAAAACGACGTCAGATTATTCCAACCACAAACAGAAATATTCACATGCATTTATTTTGCTGTCCATATGTGGAGAAGGGATTTGCGATTTTATTTCGACTGTGAACGGATATAAGAAGAAGAATTTTATGTAATTTTTAAGACTAATCTTCAGGGTTTATTTACCTACATGTCAATAAATTTGTCATTTGTAAAAGAGAAACATAAAATCGCATCGTAAGATGTAAAATGGGAGAAAAGGTTAATTTTTGAATAATTTCAACAAAAAAAGGATGCTCATAAATGTGCTCGTAAATTTATTTTATTTTCGCTAAGCATATGCCAAATGTGACAATAAAAATTGAAAATTTAATGTTTGCATGAAATTCGCTTTTTTTTGGTAGTAAAAAAAGTCAATTAATTGTACGTAAAGGGTATCCATAAATTTGATTTGGCCAAAAATTATGTAACACTTCAAAATATTGGTCCCCGACTCCAAAAAAACTATATATGGATATCCCTATCTCGCCAAGCTGAGTCGATCTAGCTATGTATGTCCGTCAGTCCATGTTAATTTGTAATCAACCTTAAATTCGCAATTATGGACCGATACTCACGAAATGGACAATGAAGGTGGGGATAGGGTAATAATGGAGATGATCGCAAAATATATAGGAGTTGAAATGGGCCAAAAATTTTTCCTGATTTTGCTGTTGCTCTAAAGACCACAATTATAAAACAAAAATAAAGCGCGTAAAATAAACTATAACCTTTATGTTACGAAAAGCGGCCAAATCACAAATGTATTAAAAGGTCACTTCTGACCCTAACAGTGATGCTGATAGCCAAAATATCGAATATATTTGCTATATATCAGATTTTTTCAATTTACAATTTTGAATTGTATTAGCAACACTACGTGTTGCGGATATTATGTACAAGTCGCAATCATCGTCCGATCCTCACGAAATTTTGCATAGGGTTAGGGTTGAGGTCAGAGTTAGAGCCTATTGTTTTTATACCCTACACCACAAGGTGGTCAGGGTATGATGTCTTTGTGCATTTGTTTGTAAGAGGAAAAAGGAAACGCGATAGACCCATAGTTCCTTTTGATGATCTGCATAGAATCATATTCTGAGTCGATTTATGCATGTCCGTTCGTCTGTCCGTCCGTCTGTCTGTCCATGTATTTTTGTAAACAAAGTACAGTTCGCATTTATTGCCCGATCCAGATGACATTTTGCACAAATCATTTATTTGGCCCAAGGACGAACCCTATTGAAATTGGAAATAATCGGTCAAAATTTAGATATAGCACCCATATATATCTTCGTCCGATTTGCCTTTTATGGTGCACCAAACGTGTAATATCAACCCGAATAGTATTGAATTTTGCACATACAACCAAATTGGGACTGAAAATAAGTGTGCCAAATTTGATCGAAATCGGTTCAGTTATAGCTATAGCTCCCATATATATTGCTCATCCGATTTGTTATTTTTAGTCCCAATTTAAAAGATACAAATGCTTCGGCATATGAAGTCCTTTGAACTTTAAATTATAATTATAATCATAGCGTGTTTGATTGAAGTTCTACTAAATTAGCAAACTGATGTAGGGTATCATAAAGTCGGCCCGTCCGACTTTAAGACTTTCTTTACTGGTTTAGGGATTCAAATGGACCAAAAAAATTAAATTTCTTCTGATTTTGTCACTCTACAGGTCACAATTGAAGAGAGTTAAGACAAGGATTTTGGATGACCATTTAATTATATTTAGCTGTGAAATGGATCACAACTTTCGTGTGAAATTGTTTTGAATAACTTACAACACGATGGAGTGCGTAAATACTGGGCGAATTCCCCGGGTCAAAAACCTAAGGGTAACATATGGGCAGGGCTCTATGACATTATCTCAAATACGAAATCTTCCAAAATGGATTTGGACGTACGGGGGCTTCCAACATATTGTAGTGTTGTAGATATCAAATGTCAGCCCCACACGACTATAGCCTTTGCTCACTTGTATTAGAATCTCCTTAGTTTTCAACTCTCGTTAAACTTAAAGGAAGAGAATATTAAAAATTTTGTATTTTTGAGGAGTTTTCAAACTTGGTTGATATTTAAAGGAAATTTTTATAAAAATTTCATGTGAGAACTATCCAAGGACCTTCTCAAAATCTTTTGAAAATGTTTAAGAAAACGTTTTAATTTTTATTTGAAATCATGGAAGGTTTGAAGACCTCTTAATTCTGAAGGATATATTTTCTAAGAAGAAAACAATGTTCAAACATCACGTAACCAATGTTGTGGAAATTTTTTAAAAACTAGTTTCAAGCAACTCCTTAAATAATCCGGATGTTTTTTGAAATTGCTTTTTAGTGAGGTCATGAAAAATATTTAAAATTCGTTAAAAAATTAAAAATTCTTTAAAAAGTAAAATGTTCACCAGACATGTTTCAATTACATCATTATGAAATCATTGATTTTTTATGAAAATTATTACACAATTTGGAATATGGAAAAATAGTTATGAGAATCATAGAATATAATTTAAAAATTTTTTCAAGTCTTTCTCTTCAAGAATTATGTATTTCAATAAAAAATAATTTTTCAAGAATCTCATTGAAAATTGTGGATTTTTAAGGACTCGTACTGAGGGTACGTAAATAGCTTGGCATCATGCCAAATTATTCGGCAAAATGACGGGAGGATACGAGTGCGGCGCTGGCATCCCTTTATGATATGTCACAAAATATGACATGCGAAGACTTTAAGCAGGGATTTTTAAGAAAAAATCATAGCACTCCTGGCTACAAAATCACAAATATTTTAGGAACTTTTTTCATTTTTTCAAACGAGCACCAGAAGATATTTTTTTAAACATTTTAAACACTAATTTGAAGACTTTTTTCATAAATAATAATTTTATAATAATTTCAAACATTTTCTCAAACACCTCTTCATTAAATCATTTAATTATTTGAGATGGGAGCTCCAATAATAATTTGCAAATTTCTTAATAAAAAATTAAGAGCTTAAAAAATCTTGATTTTTTCTGAAAATAATGTCTGTGGGATTTTTCCAGATTTTTTTTATCTATAATCAACATGTTTTTAAGAAATTCATTAACAATCGTCATTTAAAAAGATTTTTTCATGGACATTATTTTAAAAAATTCCTGAATTTTTAAGAATACTATTTCTAAGACCCAATTAGAATCTTTCATTTTTAAGTGCATTTTTCTGTCATCTCTTAAAAAACAGCGCATTTTGTTTTCATTAAGAAATTTTTAAAGGACATAAGTAAAAAGTCATTGATTTCTTTTATTGACCTTATGATTTTTAATCAAGAATTTAAAAAAAAGCTCTAGGAGTTTCATAAAAATTTTAGGTTTTTAGAAATTTTTTACCCATTATAAACAAAAATATTTTTTAATAACCTCTTGATTCAAAATACATAATTCATAAAAGAAATCAAGGGCCATACAGATTCGATTTTTATACCCCACGTAGGATGGAGGGCATATTAAGTTTGTTATTCCGTTTGTAATACCTCTAAATATGTCGATTTAAAGATGTTCGCCAATATGTCTGACCGTCGGTAGAAATTACTGTAGCTTCCGAAGGAATTGAAGTAGGTTACTAAAATTCTACTAAAATGTGTGTTGGGTCTGCAGGACTTTTGGTATTGAAAATGAACTACATAGGTCCAAGTTTTGGTATAGTCTCCATATAAGTGTAGCTCTGTTTATTCGGTATTTTGATGATTTTAGCAACATTATTCACCGTTTTTCGTATTTTCAGCTCGTAGCTAGTACGAATCGTTCCAAATTTCGTATTTGGAGTTCCCATATAACGGTACCTCCCTATATTCGGTATTTTGATGATTTAGGCTACATTTTCAATTGTTTGAAGTTCCATGTTTGAATGTTGTAGTGGCCTGTCGCGTCTTCGTGTTGACCCAAATATCTCTCTATATTCGGTATTTTCAAGAATTTAACAGAACTTTTAACGGCTTTTTCGGTTCGGCCCGCGCGATGCTTGCTGCATTTTTACTTGTTTTAAATCAAAAGTACGAAGGATTCACACATCAAATTGGATATTGTTTAAGATTTTTTCGAACAATAATAATAGTGGGCCTACTCAATAATAATAGTGGATTGCTTAATTTTTTTTTAATGAAATGTTTTCACTTACCTGCACAATAATAATCTTAAATCTTTAGAAATTATTTTTAAATAACATTATTTAATGTGTGTGCTTTCTGAAAAAAGTGTCGTTTTTTCTTTCTTTTAAGGTCTTCATGTGCAGAATTATTGGACTTGGGAATATTTGTTTAATGACCTTCCAGCAGAAAATGGTGAGTGTAAATTTATTCAAGGACAGCTAAAAAAAATAAAATCAAACATCAAATGTTTGTTTAAATTTTGCTAGAATATATTTGTGGTTACGAAAAACATATTTTACTTCAAGCTCATTTACAAAATATGTTCGGAGGCATCAACATTTTCATAATAATATCTTTGTGGGAAAAAAAATTGTATCATTTTTGATGCGCCCTACTTGACATGAAAAAAACGGACTTCTCTAATTGCATTCATACAATATTTTAATATTCATTTCATACGCCATATAAGTTGTGTGTTATGCAGATAGATGTTTCATGGTTGACATTGTCGTAGACACAATGTGAAAAATTATGCCTGAATTGATGTCTACAGCAGTTCAAACAGTGGCTCCGAGGCAGCTGAAATAATTTGGATTTTGAAGGATCAAATAACTCATACATATACGTAGCAAATACAGGGTAAGATAAAAAACAGCAACAAAGTCAAACCCCATAATTTTTACATTTTTATACCCTCCACCATACTTACACTCGAAATACTCATGTCAGACCCAACAAAGTTTGATCACCGTAAAATTCTAAGTCGATTTAGCGACGTCCGTCTGTCTGTCCGTCTGTCTGTTGTAATCACGTTATCATTAGAACGAATTGAGACAGAAGGCTAAATTTTGCACTCATTTTTTTCCAGTAGGCAGGTTAAGTTCGTAAATAGGCTATGTACGTCCACGTTTTCATATAGCCCCTATATAATGGTACCTCCCAATATTCGGTATTTTGATGATTTTAGCGTCATTATTCACCGAAATTGTTTCAAATTACCTATTTGAAGTCGTTTCGGGAACTACAGTCTGCGACAGAAAATTATTTGTGCAGGTCCACGTCTTCGTATAGCCACCATATAACGGTATCTCCTGACGTTCGGTATTTTGATGATCTTAGCGACATTATTCACCGGAATTTTTTCAAATTTGGTATTTGAAGTTCGTAATGGATACTACAGCCTAAGACAGGAAATTGTCTGGTAACTCCTAATATTCGCTATTTTGGTGATTTAAGCGTCATTATTCACCGGAATTGTTTCAAATTACGTATTTAGAATTCTGGGAACCACAGTCTGTGACAAAAAATTGTCTATGCAGGTCCAGGTCTTTGTATAGGTCCCATATATCAGTACGTCCCTATATTCGGTATTTTGACGAGTTTAAGTACAATACCCACCAAAATTGTTTGAGATGTCGTACTTAAATTTCGTAATGGATGCTACAGCCTGTGACAGAAGTTTCGAAGTTGAATATGGTAATGGCTTATGACAAACAATGACTATATAGGTCTACGTCGTATAGACCCCAATATAACTGCTATATTCGGTTATTTTAAAATTTTTACAGAATCTTTTAAGGATTTTATTTTTTGAAAATTTCTAAAATCGTTCCAAATGGTGGAGGGTATTAAAAGTTCGGCCCGGCCGAACTTACTGCTTTTTAGCTTTTTTTATATTTTATTAAATGAAAGCAAAAAAATATCGGAAATAGCATCAAATTTTAGATTTGTTCGAATTAGTCACCTTTGGCACTAATTATGGCCAATGAAACCGTCACACACTGCCGGAATGTTGCTTTGCGGTATTTGGCTCATTCCCGGCGAAGCGCTTGCTTGAGGTGATCGACACTTTGATTTTTTTCTAGTGCCAACCTTGCTTTCCAAAATACTCCAAAAAAAAATAGTCCAACGGATTGGTATCCGGAGATTTTGGTGGCCATTGTGCGCTGGAAATGAAGCGAGGTGCCTGTTTTTGTAACCATCCTTGGGTGGCGTGCTGAGTGCGATGGTGCTGAGTACTGTTGTTTAAAGTCTGCGGCCAAAATGTTGGCATGCCCAAGGTTTTAATACACCCTCCAGAATATTTTCGCGATAATATTCGACATTTATTCTGATGCCACGATCGATTAATACGAGCGGAGAGCGACCATCGGTTGTTATGGCGATCCACATCATCACCATGGCCGGTGCTTGAGTTCTGGTGGCGAAACGAAGGTGCACATTTTCAGCTGACCTATTTCGCAAGTAAACACGATCATTTTGTTTGTTAACAAACTGCTGGATAACGAATGTTTTCTCATCGGAGAAAACCATATTCGGCAGTTCCCTACATTCGGCCAAGCGAAGCAACTCTTTAGCTCTTTCGAGTTTATTTTCTTTCTGTTGCGTTGTAAGTTCTTGCACTTTTTGGAATTTCAATGGCTTTACCCCGAGCTCATTGTTTAATATTTTCCGAATGGCATATTGCGATATGTTCAGCTCACGAGCCATTTCTCGGCCACTTTTATGCGGGTTTCGATAAAGTCGCTTCTTTACTTTTCCAACCATTTCTGCATCACCTGCATTGCAATTATCAAATAAATTGTTTGGAGAGAATTAGTATTTTGACTTAAATTACCAGGTACAAGCTTTTAATTACCAAATTTTTAAAATTTGCAATTTAATTTAAAGATTCTAATCACTTAAAATAATATTATCTGCATTTTACTTAAATTTAAAACATCTTGTCCTAGCTTCTCAACCTTATTGAAGCACTGTACACTGTCTGCCACATTGTCTGTTACATAACTAACAGAAATTTGTGCGTCACGAAAACAGGTTCAGGTTTTCTTTCTCGATTTTTGGTTACGTTTCATTACCGTTATTCATACATTTGCCATGATGTTTGCCTTATGGAGTTTGATGGGGTTTCATCCCCTTTCTTCCCTTTTGTAGTCAGAGAAAATATTTCATTTATTTAAGTAATATTTGTCAGACATACAAGGATTTGCTTTTTGTGGAGGCAATCGGCAAACCACCACATGGTTCATCCATCCATCGCCCCATTCATGCGCTTTTGCCAGACTTAAAATATTTGTACAGACATACGCCAGCATAAAACGTAAATATTTTGAGCTCTTTGCACTCGAAAAGAAAACAACTGAGTTTGGTGTGTCGATAAAATTGGGCTCATGAATGAATGAATGAATGGATGATTCAGTGTAGGATTATTTTTTTGTATTTTTTTATTTTTATTTGTACAACGCAGAACAGAGGCAAGACCGTAGTTATGTTTTCGCTTTACACATTTTTTATTACAATAATAAAAATAGTTTTCTTTTTTATTGTAGGAAACTAAAGTAAAGTAATTTTACTTTTTTGTTATTTATTATTTGTAAGAATGTTGGATACGCAACACCATTTCATGTATCGTCATAAATGGCCGTGGGTGGCCTTGAGAATTACAAAGAAAAATATATGTACAAATAAATACTTTATTTTATTGGATGACATTTAAATTTTCAAGAATAGTTATAAAACTATGTGAAAGATCCGTCGCCGTTAAAAATTTGCATTTGCGATCAAATTTATGGTATGTTTAAGACGATACCGCCCGAACATGTAACGGAAAATGGGTTGCACCGAAGACTTTGCAGTAATGCGATATAGGATCGTATCGTTCAATTTTCAAAGCGATATATAAACCAGTAAGGGAGAGCGAAAAGTTGGGCGGGCCTGGCTATATGATACCCTACACCACTATACATATTTCGTAGAGCTCCTGTAACAAATAATTTATTGAAGTAGATCATACCACCTATCAACATTTGGCTTTAGAATAGTTATAGTTTGGTTTCAGAGGGAACTAATATATGGGAGGCATATCCAAATTCTGAATCGATTTTCGCTAGAGACATTTTAATCTTTTACATCTAATAACTTTGCCATAGAGTGCATGATACCACTTCGAAAAGGAATATATTAAAAAAATATATATCGGAGCCGAGTTCCACCAAATGAAAACGTACGTCCCAAAATTCACCACATTCAGACTGATATTTGCCATTATTTGCACAATAAACCTGAAATTGGATTAAGGATATATAAGGGAGCTATATCCAAATCTGAGCCGGTCCCGACAAAAATTTTGCAAGCATATTTACGAGCTCTGTAAACATATCTGGTATCTAATATCGTTGTTGTAGGACGCGCATTACGCATGTGAGGGACTTTAACACCGAATTGAATGAAAAATATGTATGAATGCTATATCTGAGCTAATTTTCAGAAAATTTAAGGTACTTGTTTCACGGATGAATTAAGTCGGAATTTCCAAGATTAAGTTCATTTGGGCCATTTGGATATTAGTCATTTGGTGCACAATAAACTGGAAATCGAATAAAGAAAAATATGGGAGCTATATCCATATCTGAACCGATCTTCATAAAATTTGGCAGAGGTATCCCTGGGCTGTATCTGATACTAAAGATTTTTGTTGTGAAACGCATAACACGCATGCGATGAAACATACATGGGAGCTATAGCTATATCTGAACCTACTTTTTCCACCACAAATTCCATGCAATTGCTTCTATACTGAATTCCGTCGGAAGTGCCAAAATTCGGTCCACTTGTGCTGATTTTAGCCATTTGGTTCACAATAAACTTCAAATCGATTAAATATTTATATGAGAGCTATATCCAAATCTCAACGTCGTTGTTACGGATTGCATATTTCTTCTGTGGAGGACAAAAATAACAAATCGAATGAACAATAAGTGTAGCCACTTAAAAGGGTGCCTCATGATTATCGGTATTTGAAAGCTGAATAGCACCGACCATGGCAAAACCTTTTTTTAATATTTTCCGTCCAAACTTGTATCAATTTGATATTTTGAAATCTTAATGGCATAAAATTATTCTTATCAAGAATTGTTCAGTGAAGTCTCTAAAATATGAAGCTTATATTTGTAGGTTTTAGAATATCCTAAAATTACCGAATGTAGAAAGTAGTAATCAAAAGGAAGGCCAAATAAAACAAAATTAAAAAAAATCAGATGAAAAATATGGGTACAATCATGGAAATACCGAATATCGGGAGATACCTTTACATGGTAGTTATGACTTTGACTTTATTCCGGCGTGGATCAATAAGGACCATTTTCAGCCTGAAAAGTTTGTGTTATCTAAGAACTTCAAACAATGCCGTTGGAAAATGTAGCAGCAATCGTCAAAATACAAAATATTGCGAGGTACCTTGCTTATAACAATAATCTCAAATAATTATTTCCAGAAGTCAAAATCGGAATGACAAACTTTATATGCCATCTATACAATGTATGCTGATGGTCTAAAAATAAGGGAGGGTTTTGTTCTTATTCGATTAATAAATTTCAAATCAATAATTTTTGGAATATTTCATCTCTATCGGACAATACATACGACCTGTACTGTGTATACAAAAATAAATAGACAGACCGACGGGCATGCATAAATCGACTCTATGCAGATCATCAAAATGAACTATGGGTCTACATCGCTTTCTTCTCCATGTTACAAACAAATACACAAAGACATAATACCCTTACCACTATGTGGTTTAGGATATAAACAGATGTTGATCCTACCTGCCCTTCTATTCGAATAATCATCATACATCTGTGACAAATATTTTCCATAAGCAAAACGATCTTTAAAAAGCATTGGTATTTGACAAAACAGATGTCCCTAAGATTAATTCGTTCTTTCGGAAAGATCAGAAATTTCACATTCAATGTATTTGCAAATTTAACATTTTATTTTAATTTCAATCTTGAAATAATATCACATAGGCCTGCGAAAGTTTTAATTTGGCTTTCGACCGAATCCACAAGGTCATTCAAATCTTCGAATCCACAAGGTCATTCAAATTTTTAAAAATTTAGATTCGTATATGAGATTTCCTCTATTTTTGACATTTGGATATATTCGTCAACGAATATATCCAAATCAGTAAAGAGGTGGTGCGCTTTTCATGTATTTCTGATTTCGTTTTTGTGTGGGAGAGGTACCAAAAGGAGTGGACAGATATTATTCATCTCCGAACTCGATCTAAGATTAATAATATTATTACGAAGTACCAAGGTTGTACCAAATAGGATGCTTCCTTCGAGAGTTATCGTGAGCACCAGCCTGTCAGAGCGACGGACGGATGGACATCTCTAGATCGACTTCCAATGTACTGAAACGGATTTTGGTCCAAATAGACATAGGGTCTAAAACCGTAATTTCGATGAGGTAAGTTTTGTCCGTAACAAATGATGTCTATCCTTTGTAGCCATATGGCTGATGGTATAAGAAGGTGTAGTAACACCAAAATTGCCAAATGTCTGACAAACAAATTTTTGCAAGGTACAAGATAAATATCACTAAAGCCAATTTTTTGGTCATAAAATATATTTTTTGTAATATCTCTGAGTAAAAATATTATTTTGATGTTTTAAAGCCTCTGATATAAAATGAAAAGAATTTCGGAATTACGTACTCCTAAGTTGTTTAAAAAGCTTCCTATATAGTTTAAAATTTAGTTACGAGGTTTGGCTTATGTTCAACAAGCTCAAAATTTCGTTAGTGCCTCTATTGTCTATGGTTGTTGATGGTCGAACTCTAAAAACGGTTGCAGGATAGTGGCTTTCGTTCTTGCGCAAAAATTTTTATAACTCGATCATAGTTTTGTTAGTTAGTTCTATTAAAAAGATCCATATATTCCTATAGAGTGGCATACTTGCATAATGACTTGCTTCTCATTTCTCGAGTGGAAATGGTGTTTGAAACAACTTTACTTTTCCTTGTTAGTTTTCCTACTGTCTTGCCATTTCAGTAAAACCTGTTTTCTGCACGAGACTTAAACTTTTAAGTTGCACGGAAGAGAAGGCATCTATTAAAATAAACTAAATGAACATTTAACTTTAAAGAAAATGTGATGAAGTTATAATTGTTTGTTTGCTACGCTGAAAGTATTTCCAAGCCATATGACTTTTATTGTTGTTTTATATAATAAATATTGAAAATTCACAATTTGTTATATGCCAACGTTGTTGTTATTCATCATTCTATAAAATCTCTTTAGGGAGCTTTTTATTAAGAAATATTAAAATAACTAGCATAGAATATTGTTTATTGAGAACTATCAAAAATTCAAATAAAAAAATCAGTGATGCATAAAATATGAAGATGAAACTTAATTTAGTTTATTTACGCTTTTTGATTGTGAAAGTGGGTTTCAGTTATTTATTATACCCTCAGCCATATGGCTAAAGAGGGTATATATCATTTGATACGGCCAAAACGTGCCTAGTCCAAATAACGGTTTTAGACCCTAGGTCTCTTTGGACCAAATGCGTTTCAGAACATTAGGAGTCGATCTAGCGATGTCCGTCCATCCGTCCGTCTGTCTGTCTAGCTGGCTGGTGCGCACGATAACTCTCGAAGGGAGTAGCCGATTTGGTCCAAATTGGCTACATCGTAATATTTTTGTCAAACTTAGATCGAGTTCGGAGATGGGCAATATCGGTCCACTCCTTCTGGTACCTCCCCCACAAAAGGTTGAAATTTTCAAAAGATATATTTTTTTGCACAGAAAGAGAAAGGATAATCCGATTCTGCTCCAACTTTGCAAATCCTAATATTTGCGTCAGTGCTAAGTCAGGTGTGAAAATGGACAATATCGGTCCACTCCATCAAGTACCTCCCCCACAAATGGTCAAAATTTTGAATAATTACAACTCTCATAAAATGTGATGTAAGAGTCCTATTGTCTTCAAATTTCACACATCCCAATATTTGTATTAACCCATGGTCTGGTGTTAAGATGAACAATATCGATCCACTCCTTCTGGTACCTCCCCCACAAAAGGTCGAAATTTTCAAAAGATATATTTTTTTGCACAGAAAGAGAAAGTATAATCCGATTCTGCTCCAACTTTGCATATTCTAAAATTTACGTGAGTACTAGGTCAGGTGTGGAAATGGACAGTATCGGTCCACTCCTTCTGGTACCTCCCCCACAAATGGTTAAAATTTTGAATAATTACAACTCTCATAAAATGTGATATAAAAGTCCTATTGTCTTCAAATTTCACACATCCCAATATTTATATTAACCCAAGGTCTGGTGTGAAGGGGGAATACATCGGCCCACTCCATCTGGTACCTCCCCCACAAAATATTAAAATTTTGAGTACCCATGAAGCTCATAAAACGTTTGTCGAAATATTTATATCATATTTTTGGGTCCGATAGGAAATGGGCAATATTGGCCCATGCCTTCGGGACCTGCTTCATAGAAGGTCAGACGTTTGAATAATCTTAACACTAGTCAAAATATATTTAAATAATCGAACATAGCCTGAGGGTATATATCTGGCGGCAATACCGACTGATACTTTTTAACTTGTTTTTCAAAGAAGCTGAATTATAACATTGAATTTTATTTTGACTTAGCTAAATTGGCCACAACTCATGTATAATAAACCAAAACATTTTCATTAAACTCATTTTGTAATTGGATATGGTAATTTTTTATATATAACTAAATTACAATGAAAATGGAATTCATGAAGAAATTGATCAAAAATGTGACTCAAAATTATGTGTAAGTTTTGATTCCTAAGTGCTGAGAATAAGAAAACCTTATTTAGGAAATGTTAGAAATCGTAGTTCATAACGTTCCAATTTTAATATCAAATGTAGAAGGAAAATTAATGAGTTTCCCGAATCCCCCATCTACAATAATATATATTGATATCAGCAGAGGAAGCTTCAAAGTAAGTCAAAGAAATGAGACATAATTTTACTAATTTATTTACAAATTAGTCTTCTAGAAATGTAGGAATTTGCAGCAATTTTTTTACATCAAACAAAGATTACCTTGAATTTACTTTGAAAAGAAACCGCGCCATACACCAGTGAGAAAATTTGTAATATATTTTAATTTATACAGGGTGAGATGAAAAAACTGCAACCAACTTCAGACTGCTGTCATTTTTAAGCCACTCGTCCGACACCTGTTAAAATTATTTTAGTTACAGCTCATTGTATTGCTTACAAGCGTAAAAAAGCATTTTGGTGAGAATTTTCAAGAAAAAAAGCTATTCGTGACGGAATTCAAGCGTGATAGTGTGATTCCTTTATATTTGGTTGGAAAAGCACAAGTGACTATCGTTAGAGCACTCCATCATTTAAATGTGGACGGAAGAAAACAGCAACATCAGCAGAAATGGTTCGAAAAATAAAGGAGGGACTTGATCGAAACCCACGTCGCTGAACATATCGCAATATTCCATTCGGCAAATATTGAGAAATGAGCTCGGGGTAAAGCAATTGAAATTCCAAAAACTGCAAGAACTTACACCGCAACAGAAAGAAATTAGAGAATTAGAAATTAGAAGAGCTAAAGAGTTGCTTCGCTTAGCGGAAAGTGGTGAACTGCCGAATTTGGGTTTCTCCGATGAGAAAACATTCGTTGTCCAGTAGTTTGTAAAGAAACAAAATGATCGCATTTACTTGCCAAAGAGGTCGGCTGAAAATGTGCGCCTTCGGTTGGCCACCAGAATTCAAACTCCGGCCATGTTGATAATGTGGGCCGCCTTAACAGCCGATGGTAGCTCGAGACCGTATCATCAGAATAAATGTCGAATATTATAGCAAAAATATTCTGGAGGGTGTATTAAAGCCTTGGGCATGCAAACATTTTGGCCGCAGGCCTTGAACATTCCATCAGGACTCAGCACGCGCCACCCAAGAATGGTTACAAAATGAGGTTCATCACTTCATTTCCAGCGCACAATGACCGCCAAAATCTCCGGATACTAATCCGTTGGACTATTGTGTCTTTAGTATTTTGGAAAGCAAGGTTGGCACTAAAAAATACCAAAGTGTCAATCACCTCAAGCAAGCGTTTCGTCGGGATTGGGGCAAAATACCGCATAGCAACATTCGGGCAGCGTGTGACGGTTTCATTGACCGTTTGAAGGCCTTAATTCGTGCCAAAGGTGACCAATTCGAACGAATCTAATCTTATTCTAAAATTTGATGCTATTTCCGACATTTTTTGTTTTCACTCAATAACATTTAAAAAAAAAAATAAAAATTATGGCGTTTGACTTTGTAGCAATTTTTTTATCTCACCCTGTATTTGCTACAGCTGACTTCATAGTGGTGTTGGGCATCGGAAAGTCGCTACCGCCCGACTTTTGTCTTTATTGAATTAGTTTACAATTCGATTTTATTTCCCATGGCTTGCCTCCAAAACCATAGACCATAATTTCTAATTGTAGTAATTTAATAAATATTAGTATTCATCTCACACATCAACAAATTTGTCCAGTATCGATTACAATAACAAGGTGTGTGTGTTCTATTTATAGCAAAGTGTGTACTTTTAATTAAGTTTTAAATTATGCAATTTATTTGATAATATTTGGAATTCTAATTGAGATGGTATTTTAAAAACACGTGTACATTAATGAAAATTATTATCAAACATATAAGTCAACAACAAAAAAGGAAGAAGAAATTGCATACCATAAATCAGAATATGGCATACCGTTATAACCGGTATACAGCATATGAACATTTAAAATTTAGGAAGAAATTGAATTTTCAATTTGGAAATCAAGACTAGTTATAAATGTTCCTTTTATGGCATGTCATAATAACTAGCAGGCACCACTTAAACATTTAGAAATTTTGAGAAAACTGGAATAGTGTTGGCATATTTGTTTTCGGGATACCGGGTATTTGTTGTTGCGAAATGGTCAGGGTTAATCCTATCATTGTTGTTTTCTTAAAAACAACGTTTGTTTATTAGTGGAGAAAGATGGATATGTTTACCAGGGGATAAGGCAAGGAATACCTAGGTTTTGTAGAGAGCCACCAATCCTTATCAGTTCCCTTATTTTTTTGGCTGGGATATTATTTAAAGAAGAAAAAATCCTATGACAAATTTTTTATCCGATTGACGAAATTGTAAACTCAAGAGAAGAGGAACCAAAGAATTGAATTAGAATTTTCAATATATAAATGTTTGATCTTCATCCTCAACCCCCATCCCGTCAATGACCAAGCGTATCGCCAAATGGTTGTCTTGTGAAATAACTCTGGGTTTCACTTGTCGATATAAATTTCATAAAATTTCTTCGCATCGATAGCGAAGTAAAAAATTATATTTTCTTTCCATCTCTGATGGCAACTGTTTATAATTAAATAATTAATAATGTTGAGGATATTTGTAAACTGCTCGTTTTGCCTTAATGTCTAAATTAAGTTATTGTCAGGTTAGTTTATTTGCATTAGATTAGGTTTCATTAGTGCTTATTATGTTTGACCAAATAATTATGATATTTATTTGCATAATTTGTGTAAAAAAATGAAATGTATACAATACACATAATTACATAATCATTTTCCGGTGATGTGTGGAAGTTTGGGAATTTGGATTAAAATGAAGTTATCATATTTTTTTGTTTCATATTAAAGATATTAACAATATGGAATATACTTATTTTGATGTTCTGTTATAAAAACCAGTAAGGAAAGGTCAAAAATCGGGCGGGGCCGAGCTCCCGTAACAAAAAAAATTATATTGGGAATTAATATGAAGTAGATCATATCAACAATGAACCAAATAATATTTCTGTATAGTGCATGATATGACGTCGATAAGGATTATATTGAAAAATATTTATTGCAGCAATAGATATACCGGACCGAGTTTCACTAAATGGTAAAAATCGCTTGAATATGAAAAAATTTCTTCAATTTGGGCTGATAGTAAATATATGGTGATGATATGGCCGTGAAACCGGTAGAAGCTTGATCCAAAACCTGAACCGATCTCAAGAAAATTTGACAGAGGTATTTTCGAGCAGTATCTGATGCCCGGTATCAAATATCTATGTTGTGGAGTGCATATTACATTTTAGGATTTCAGCTCTATCCCTTCACCCAAAACCAAATATAGTACCTCCATAACATCGATCTTAGTACTAAGACTTCATGCTGCCCGAATGTTGCTTTGCGGTATTTTGGCCCATTTCCGGCGAAGCACTTGCTTGAGGTGATCGACACATTGGTAGTTTTTAGGGCCAACCTTGCTTTCCAAAATACTCCAGACACAATAGTCCAACGAATTGGTATTCGGAGTTTTTGGTGGCCAATGTGCGCTGGAAATGAAACGAGGAACCTCATTTTGTAACCATTCTTGGGTGGTGCGTGCTGAGGGCGATGGTGCTGAGTGCTGTTGGAATTTCCAAGGTCTGCGGCCAAAATCTTTGCGTGCCCAAGGTTTTAATACACCCTCCAGAATATTTTCGCGATGCTATTCGTCATTTATTCTGATGCCACGGTCGATTAATACGAGCGGAGAGCAACCGTCTGCGGCCCACACCATCAACATGCCCGGCGCTTGAGTTCTGATGGCCAACCAAAGGTGCACATATTCGGCTGACCTCTTTGGCAAGTAAACTCGATCATTTTGTTTGTTTACAAACTGCTGAATAACAACAACGAATGTTTTCTCATCGGAAAAAATCAAATTCGGCAGCTCACCACTTTCGACCAAGCGAAGCAACTCTTTAGCTCTTTTGAGTCTATTTTCTTTCTGTTCGTGTAAGTTCTTGCACTTTTTGGAATTTCAATGGCATTATCCCGAGCTCATTTTTCAATATTTGCCGAATGGAATATTTCGATATGTTCAGCTCACGAGCCATTTTTCGGCCACTGCGACGCGGGTTTCGATCAAGTCGCTTCTTTACTTCTTTAACATTTCTGCTGATGTTGCTGTTTACTTCCTGGACGTCGGGCTACGCTTCCAGTATCACGGTAACGAGCTATGGTACAAGACACAAAAGATTTATTCACATTTAAATGCTGGAGTGCTCTAACGATAGCCACTTTTGGTTTTCCAGCCAAATAAAAAAATCACACTATCCTTGAATCCCATTACAAATAACTTTTTTCTGGACAATTCTCACATAAATGCTTTTGTACGCTTGTTAAAAATATAATGAGCTGTGGCTGGAATAATTTTAGCAGCTGTCTGACGAGTGGCTTAGAAATGAAAGCATTCAAAATTAGGTTGCAATTTTTTCATCTTACCCTGTATATGTTGAAGTACCCTTTATTCAGGTTCCAATTATCGATCCTCACGAAATTTTGCATAGGGTAGGGTTATGTTCAGATTTCAAGCCTATTTTTTTAATTTCTTTGTTCAAATGGAGCAAAACAATTAAGATTTACCTCATTTTGCAGTCGCTCTACAGATCACAATTGAAAACTAAACGGCACGGAATTTTGCATGAGAAGATAGTTAAGGACAACGAGGAAGTCTAGCATTTTGGATGAAAATTGGATTATATTTAGCTGCAAAATGGACCACAAATTTTGAGTGAAATAGTTTTGAAGACCTAACAACACGACGGAGGGCATAAATATTGGACAAATGCCCCTGTGCAAAAAACTAAGGGTAAAATCTAGGCAATACTCTATGACATCATGGCAAAAACGAAATGTTTCAAATTGGATTTGGACATAAGGTGGCTTCCAACAAATTATAGTGTTGTAGGGTATCGCATGGTCAGCCCCGCACGATTTTAGCATTTAATTGCGTGTGCAAAGGCTATTCATACATTTTCCCTTTTTTTTAAATCTCTACATATATATTTATATTATGGCTGCGATTCAAATTTAATCGGTAGGTACTTCAATAAATTTTTCCTACTAAAAATGTATTTTATACATGAAAATAATAGCTTTGTTTCTCATTTTTAAAATCATACTAAATGTACAAAATATTGTTGGCTTTTTGCTATTTCAAATATCATTACGACTTTATAATTCATACAAAAATTTAAATGATAGTTTTTCAACATTCCAATTACTCATTTTGTGTAATCGCATTTACAAATTTCCATGTTAAACGTTTTTTTTGATGGTTTTATTCGATGATGAAAAAAAACACAAATAAATAAATTCCATGAATTATGTGTGGGTGCAGTCAATTAAAATATTAAGGAATTTAATTTCCAATACATTACCATTTATATAAATAGTAATGTTTTTTCAAAAATAATTTAATCACTAAATGCAATTATGTGAAAATCAATCCTTTGACTTTTTTCAATTTTCTCTTTTATTGAATTGTTGTAGAAAAGTCAATGTTTATTTCGCCCATTTGATGTTGTCAATGCGTGACGCGGTCCAAACATTCAATTCTGTAGTTGAACAGGGAAGTTGCAATGGGTAGAGGGAGAGGGTAGTCGGGGCACATTGTTGCCCTAATATTCTCACATACTTTTGTTATTGATTTCGGGACTGCATGTTTTTGTAATGACATGTAAACTTGTGTTTACACGTACATGGGTAGATGAAATTGCATATGCACAAATGAAAGTGGTTTGTTTATCAGCAAATATTTCTCTTAAAAATCCTGCAGATATCCCAATGTAAGTTTAAAATGTTCCATATAAAACTAGAAAACATCAACATTTGAAAATGTATTTGTGGGTGCTGAACTGGATATAGTAAAGGATTGTTTTTACCATAATTGAAATATTTCTTGGTAACATTGAATTTCATTTTTGAATTTCTACAAAAAACAAAATGCAGACAAAAGACTGTGGTTTTTATGTATATTTTTTCATATATATTTTATAACAAAATTTGTTCCGACAATTTATAGATCGCATCCGTAATTTGTGTTACATTTCCAATCTGGGAAGGAAGAAATTTTCATTTTATTTATTATATTAGATATTTACTTGGGAATTTCTAAAAAAGAAAAGTTGCCTGATGGTGCGTAAGAGTCCATGTATATTTTTTTTTATTTTCCTCAAGCGATCAATTAATAAAGTCTTTACAGAGTCAGATAAAAAAAGTGCAACAAAGTCAAAAGCCACAACTTTTACATTTTTTTTTTCAATTTTATTAATTTTTTTTTTTTATAATTTTAGATTTGTTCTAATTGGTCAACTTTGGCACGAATTATGGCCTTCAAACGGCCAATGAAACCGTCACACGCTGCCCGAGTGTTGGTCTGCGGTATTTTGGTCCATTCCCGGCGAACATTTTGGTATTTTTTAGTGCCAACCTTACTTTCCCAAATACTCCAGACACAATAGTCCAACGGATTGGTATCCGGAAATTTGGATGACCATTGTGCGCTGGAAATGAAGCGAGGATCCCCATTTTGTAACCATTTTTGAGTTGCGCGTGCTGAGTGCGATGGTTCTGAGTTCTGTTGGAATGTCTTAGGTCTGCGGCAAAAATGTTTGCCTGTCCAAGGCTTTATACACCCTCCAGAATATTTTTCTGGAAAATTCTCACTAAAATGTCTCTTTACGCTTGTAAACAATATAATGAGCTGTCACTGGAATAAGTTGAACAGCTGTCGGGCGAGTGACTTAGAAATGGCAGCAGTCTGAAGTTGATTGCAGTTTTTTCATCTCACCTTGTATATGTGTTAAAATTGTCTTTCTCTAATATATGAATCCAGCCCTATGTGGTCTTAAAATCCACTTTTAAGCTTCGATAAATTTGTGAAGGTACACCCATCCCTTAAGAACAAAGTATAAATTTCGGCGTATAAAGCTATCTGTAAAATATTCAAGTAGAAATATCAATGTATGCCAAACCTCCTTAAAAACTCCCATATAAAGCCATAACACTTCTTTGAAGTTCCAGGATTATAATCACATAGTATCAAATAAACCCATGATAAAAGTCATGAGAATCCATAATAAGTGCAAAGATTATATCTATGATTCATTATAAAAGGTCTACAGTAATAGCACTGGCAATCAATAGAATATTGTTTTTAAACAAATAAGCAAAGGCAATAGTCGTGCGGAGCAAACCATGTGATACCCTAAAACACTATAATAAATAGGGTAATTAACTTGAATTAAAAATTCATTGTAAATTTCGATAAAATAAATAGGATTTTTTTCATTATTACATTTCTTCAATCCAATCCACAACCTTATGCTAAAAATTTTAACCCTGTTTGGAGCCAACCCCTATTCAAATTTTCGTTTCTATTGGACAATAATTGCGACATGTAAATATCGCTCCAACACAAAGTTTTGTGAGGCATAAAAATAACAAAAATTTTACAATTAAATATTTTAAATATAATGATGTCTCATGACAAAAAATATAAAAATTAACAATTAATTTTCACATTTAATTGGAATACTTTTATGCGATTTTTTAGATATTATCCTCTTCCGTGAAGGGCCATTCTGAATTGGTTAAAATTGCCAAAATCGATCCAGTCGTTCTAGAGTTATAAGCGGTCTTACTAACATAACTTTCTTTTATACATAACAATTGTGCATATTTTGCTATATCGGATATCTTGGCTTGTAATCATCAATGCAATTATTAGAAGTGATCTCAAAAAATGCGGGGCTTACAATATTCGCGGTTTAATGGATACCCTTATGTTTTTCTACACAAAGCTATGGTCTTTTTGGCCCTCTAAATATTATCCGATTCACAACCGAATAATCAGCAATTTTTTCAGTTTTGGTGTTTCAACGCCTAACAACATCGCGATCACCTCCAAAAACAATAGGCTTCTATTCTGACCCTATCACTACCTTCAAACAACAGAAGGATCGGACCAGAATTGCGACTTACAGCGTGAATACAAATTTAAATGGACAGACAGAGATCGAATCAGCTCGGCGAGTTAGGAAGATCCATATATAGTTTCCTATATTCGAGAACTATATTTCGAGGTGTTATATTATTTTAATATGGTTCCCAGATTGTCCTTTAAGATCTATGATTTAACCCTTTAAACATTACTTATATGAATATATGTATAAACAGATACACGACAAAAGCCCAAATAAACCATAAACGGTCCAGGATTTTAAAAAAACCATGATTAAATGTCTGTTTAAATAATACACAATTTCAGCTTGGATTGCCTTTAAAAAAAACCCACGATTATAGCTATGATAATTATAAATCGATCCATGGTTATAGTCCTGATAATCATTGAAAGTTCCACGAATCCTTAAAGGATTCTAGCCCTGATAGCTCTTACAACATCCACTAAAAACCCCGAAAGTCTTCAAAAAATCCACGATTATAGCCTGGATAATCTGTAAAGGATTCATGATAAAATCCCTGATAGCTCTTTAACATCCACTTTAATAGGCCTGAAAGTCCTTAAAAATACCCTGGTAAGATTATCCTTTGCTGAAGCTATTCAAAATGAGAATTCTGGCTATAATTGTCGAAATCGGTCCAGATTTATTCTAGATTTATAAGCGGTCTTACTAAAATCACTTTCTTTTTTTACATATATATATTGTACATATTTTGCTATTTATCCGATATCTTTACTATTATTATCAATGTCATGGTCATAATTGACCTTAAAGTGTAAAAAAACCATGATCATTGCCTTGAGTACCCTTGAAACATTCACGACTATAACCCTTAAAAATTCGTTTTTGAATCCCCGATAATTCTTAAAAAATCTGCGATTATAACGTCGATAGTCCTTAAAAGGTTCACAATTATTGCAGTAAGAATACTTAAAAATCCACGACCTTGAAAGATCCAGATTGTTAATAGATACAAGAGATAAATTCCTAATAATCCTTAAAGGATTCTCTTATAAACCCATGATAGTCACATAGCTTATAATCCTTAAAAATCCATGACTATAACCATTATAGTACTTTAAAAGTCCTCGATTATAGCCCTGATATTCCATAAAGGATCCATAGCTCTTGTATAGAGCCTCAGTTGCCCTTAAAATATACACCTATAAACCTTTGATTTGATTTGATTCACGATAATGGCTCTGATAGTCTTTATAAATCCAAATACGAAGTCCTTATGTATAAAATCTTAATAGCCCTTACAAGTTTCGAATTTAAAATGTTATGGTTGTGTTGTGCTGAAAGATTCATAATAAAGCTCAGAAAATGGTTATAAAAGCTGTGACGACTATAGCCTCCGGATAACTTTTACAATATATCTTTACGTCCTTCTCTTAAACAATATTCATTAAAATATATGATTTCATCTCTGATAGTCCCAGAAGTCCTTTGGAAAAAAACTCTTAAAAATACACGACTGTAGTCCTAGTAAGTGAAATAAAAATTGTCCAAATTTAATTTCAAAAATCAACTTATAATTCCAATTGCAATGAATAGTGTCACAATCCCTCTAGCCCCACAAAGTCCCATATCTCCAAACTCAGGCAAAATGTGCGTGACGTGCACGCATTCCATACTTTTATATATATCTATGACAAAAACTGTCATATCTCATTCGTCTGTCCCTCTGTCTGCCTCAATGTGCATCCAGTTAAACGTTCCATCGACAGTTGTCTATTTGTTTGTTTGCTCGTTTGTTTGGAAATACATTTGCGTTCGAAAATGTTCATGTCCTAACTGAAAAGAACATGTTGATATTGCAATTTTTCCCGTTAGAGTGTTGTCCAAATATAGTTGTTGTTGTCGTTGCTTGCTTGCTGTTTTGATTCCATTTGACGTGGTTGACTTTGTTTTGGGTTCTTTTTTGCTCCAATCATCATTTACATTTTAATTGATTTTTGAAATGAATTTCAAAAAATAAAACTGTCACCATAAAATTTATGGAGTGTTGTCTGTGTTCATTTCCAGCTGAAACACTACAAAAGCCGATTATTGTTTTGCATTGACGTCCTGTTGGCAAATTATTACCCCCATTGTTGATGGGTTGTTGTGCAATCTAAGCGTGAAGGGAAAAACAGGCGTTTGTGAAAATAATTGAAAAGGACAGCAATTAGTGCAGGGATCAAATGACTGCGAATGGGTTAGAATAGGAGGAATTAATTGTTAGACTTAAGGGTCAATAATTACACTTATCAACAGAAAAAAATAGTAACAATAACTACGAGGAAATTCCAGCAGAGTAGAAGCAAAAAAAAAAAAAAAAAAGACAAATATATCGGCGTTTTGGAACTTTACATGGAAATTTAAAAACAATATCAGCTCGCTCTTACATTTCCCTGCATATTATTTATATAGGGCTTTAGGCAACAATGCAAATAAAAACAGTAACGAAAGTTCAAAAGTCAGTGGCGCCGAATAAATGATACCCTACAACACCATACGAATTTAATAGAGCTCCCGTAACAAAAAAGTTTATATTGGGAATTTATGTGAAGTAGATCATACCATACATATGAATTCGATAAGGATTATATAAAAAAAAATATATTTATTGGAGCACTAGATACACCGGGCCGAGTTTTACCGAATGGTTAAATTCGGTTAAATATGAAAAAAAATCTATTCAATTTAGGCAGATATTATATATATGGTGAGCAATAACCGTAAATCGGATGAAGATGTATATCGCAGCTATTTAGAAACCTAACCCGATCTTCATAACATTTGGCAGAAGTATTTAAGCAGTATCTGATGTCCGGTGTCAAATATCATTGTTGTACAGTGCATATTACGCATATGAGGGACTTTAAAATCAAATCGGATGAAACATATATATGGGAGCTATATCTGAACCGATTTTCACCATATTCTAATTACTTGTTTCTAATATGAATTCAGTCGGAATTGGCAAAGTTTAGTTCATTTGAGCTGATATTAGCCGTTTGGTGCCCAAAAAAATCTGTATATGATCCGATCTCAATTAAATTTGATAAAGGTATTTTTGAGATCCATAGGTTATCTAGTACCAAATATAATTTTTGTGGGGTGCAGGACTTTAGTAGAGTGGGGGACTTTAAATATTACACCAAATTTGAAGTACTGGTTTCTAGGATGAATTTATTCGTAATTGCAAAAATTCAGTCCGTTTGGACTGATATTAGCCATTTGGTGTACAATAAACCTGATATCGGATAAAAATATATATGGGAGCTATATCCTTATCTAAGCCGATCCCGATAAAATTTGGCATACTAATGCCCGGTTCCAAATATCATTCAGGACTTTATTAGGGTAAAGGATCTAAGGATCTATATATATATATATATATATATATATATATATATATATATATATATATATATATATATATATATATATATATTTGAGTTATAGCTATATCTGAACCGATTTTCTCCAAATTTGATCTACTTGTCTCTAGACGGATGTGCCAAAACGCAGGTCGAAGATAGACAACATCGGTCCACACCTTCTGGTACCTCCCCCACAAAAGGTCAAAATTTTCAAAGAAAATATATTACTTCATAGAAAAAAAGGATCGTTAAATATTGTGCAAACTTTGAAAATCCCAATAATTTTGTCACTGCTAGGTCAGGCGTGAAAATCGTCAATATCGGCCCGCATCAAGTACCTCCCCAATAAAGAGCCAAAATGTGAAATATATAACTTTTATAAAATAAGAAATAATAGTCCAATTTCCATTAGTTTTATTAACACAAGGACTGAAGGTAAGATATTTCTTCCTTCAGGGTTTTCTACCTGCATAATTATATATCTCTAATAAAAAACGAAATAAGCATCAGATTCTCTATTAATTTCACATATTCCATAATTTTTTTTAACAACAATGATATATATCGGCCTACCCCTTCTGGTACCTTTCCCACAATAGTTTCAAGGTTTCCAATATTTAAATCTCTCACTATGAGCGAAACATCAAATTATTCGCAAAAAATTGATTAATTGGCTTTAGTCTCACAAATTTCAATATTTTCCAAAAAAAAAAAAAAAGTGAGCAAAGGTCATAGACGTGCGAGGCCGACCATGTGATACCCTACAACACTACAATATGGTAGAAGTCGCCTTATGTCCAAATCCATTTTGGCAAAATTTTGCTTTTGAAATTATGTCATAGAGCACTGCCCAGATATTACACTTAGTTTTTTAACCAGGAACATTTGCCCAACATTTACGCACACCGTCATGCTGTTAGTAACAGCTAAATTTAATCCAATGGTAATCCAAAATCCCAGATTTCTTCCCTTTCTTTAACTCTTTTCTCATTCAAAATTCCGTGTCGATTGGTTTCAATTGTGGTCCACATTGGAAATAGGAATTTCTTTATTTTGGTGACTTATAGTGAAATTTGATAAAGAATATTTTTTCCTTTGACGTTATATCTGAAATGATACTTCGTTGGAAAATTTTCCACAAGCTTACAAAAAGAACGGCTTTAACCCTAAAATGTGGTTTTAATATAAATTAATTTTTGGGGTTTAGGTAAGATTTTGACTCTTGGCGCCTTTTAGGACCTATAGGAGAATTTTATGACAAATATTTTTGTAAAATATTTTGATCAAAAGTGCGGAAGAGGGGGAATTTGCCTCTATTTTCATTACTTTTCTATGTACATTTTCAAAATGCCATTGTGCGGGTCTTCTTTTTAGCTCTACTTTCATAATCTGCAGAATTTTCCTTGTAGTTATTGAAAAAAATTGAATTTTTTCGCACAGTCTTATAATCGGTGATTTCAGAAAGTAAATATCAAATATAATGTTTTTATATATTTTTTTAAAAATTCTCGTAATTCTAGAGGATCTTCGAAAACATTTTCTTTTTTCTTAGCTTAAAATATATTTTTCTTTTAGTTATTTTTAAACTTCAAATTAAAATATCTTAAATAAGATAAGACTTTAATGTCATTGACACGTTCACTTTGTTGCTGCTGCAATTATCCATTTCAACCACATTTTTATCGCTCATTTTAACATGATATGAATATAAATTAATCAGATAAAATAAAAATACACATGAGATACACTTCATCAACTCATACAAATCTTAATGGACAAAATTAATTTGTAGACCACCCGGCGCTATATTTCATCACCATCACGCATAATGTCATAAAAAAGCAACCACAAACAAAACGGGGAAATAAACCAAATACAATATTATAATACACAATTTAAATTTCATTCAACAATTATTTCAATATTAACATTTGGAAAACAACAACAATTAATCCGCATACAATTCCCTATCAGTCATAATAATAATATTCTTATTTTAATTGATTTTGAATTCTGGTGTAGCAATTCTCACTCCCACCAATCAGTTTATGTTTGCCTTGTGCTACGAATCTTATGCCGTTGTTGTTCATTTGATCATTTCAATAATTTGTTTTGTTTCTTTTTTTCTCTGTGTATTTGGTAAAAGTGTGGGCCACAATCAATGCCGCTGCCGCCTCTGCTGCTGGCTGGCTGACTCTTGCTGTTCATCGCTTGTTTGTGGCCCATGACCACACTTTGTTTATGCGATAGCTCGAAGAATTCAATGTTTATTTCATTTAGCACATTTCTCTCGGGCACCTCGTGCAATTTTTATCTCGTCTCAAATTGGGGAACATACGAAACATACAATACTCGGAAGAGATTTCGATAGTGTTGAATCGAAACGTCTAAATTGTGTACAACCTGCATTATGGCAAAATATTCTATACGGGTATGAATCAGAGCAATGGGTATTTTTTTTTTTTTGCGGAACAGTGGCACGAGATGGTAAAGTAAATCATGTCGATGTTATTAACATTTACAGCATTGAAAGAGGTGGTTAAAGAAATAATTTCAGATTGGGTTACTAATCCTTATTTTAACAAAGGTATGTAACTCGAAATTGGTAATTATTCCTTGACTATAAAAAAGTCCACAAGTGCGTAAATATTGGGCAAATTCCTCCGGTCAAAAACTTAACGGCAGCATATGGGCAGGGCTACATTATATAATTCCTAAAACGAAATCTCCCAAAATAGATTTACAGAAGGAAGCGAGATAAATCCGTAGTTATTTTCGAGGATCTTCAAAGAATCAACATGTGAGTCAATTTATGGATTTCAGCCTGTCCGTCCGTCCGTCTGTCCATGTATTTTTGTGAAAAAGTGCAGGTGGCAATTATTATCTAATTGAGATAAAATATGGCAACAAAATATTTGTTTGGCCCTAGGATGAACCCTTTTCAAATTGGGAATTTAGAATCTGTTCAAAAATTTAGATAGGCTTGCTTATATATATTTCTTCAAACGATTTCGGGTTAATTGGGAACCAAACGGCCAATATAAGTCCAAACGACCTTAATTTTATTACATCCCATCTAATTCAGTCTAGAAGCAAATACATCGAATTCGGAGAAAATCGTTTAACATATAGCTATAGCTCCCATATATATGTTTCATCCGATTTTGGGTTAAAAGTCGTAATATTAACTCCAAGCGTAATATTAACTCCAAAACAATAATCTTTAGTACCAGATATAAAATACAGCTCAGAAATAAGTGTTTAATTTTTTTGAGATCAGTTCAGATTTGGATATAGCTTCCATATAAATCTTTGTCACAAGTTTTTTTTTTTTTTGTGCACCAATTGGCTAATATCAGCCCAAATGGACTGAATTTAGGCAATTCCGACGGAATTCAGCCTTAAAGCAAGCGCTTCAGAATTTGGTGAAAAGCGGTCGAAATTTTCACAAAAATATTTTTTCTGCAGAGAAAGAAAAATGATAATCCAATTTTGCTTCAACTTTGCAAATCCTGATTTTTGCGTCAGTATTATGTCAGGTGTGAAAATGGACAATATCGATTCACTCCATCAAGTACCTCCCACACAAAGGGTCAAAATTTTGAAAAAGTATAACGTTTATAAAATTCGATGTAAGAGGAATATATCGGTCCACTCCTTCTGGTACCTTCCCCACAAAGGGACAACATTTTGAATATCCATGAAGCTCATAAAACGCAAAATTAATATCCGATTCCATTCTGACTACGTACGAACATCTGAATATTTTTATCAACTCAAGATATGTTATTAAGATGGTAGAGATCGGCACATTTCTTCTTTTACCTCCCCGCAAAAGTCAAAGTTTTAAAAAACCCGTTCTCTTTATATTTCACACATCCCATTATTTCTACTAACACTAGATCTGATGCGAAGATGGAATGTATCGGACGACTCCTTCTGGTACCTCCTCCACGTATGTTGAATATCCGTGAAGCTCATAAAAAGCCAAGTTAACATCCGATTCCATTAAGACTTGGTAAATCTCATTGTTTCCATCAACGCAAGATATCTTATAAAGATGGTAGAGATCAGATCATTTCTTCTGGTGCCTCCCCCACAAAGGATTCAAGATTCTAAAAAACAAAACGCTCAAGGAAGCGGAATAAGCAGAAACCTATAATTCCATAATATAATTATGGAATTTATGATTTCGCATAAAATTGTATACAAATGATTGACTTTCTTGTAATTTTGCCCATACCAATATTTTTATCTGTATTAGTTGAAGTGTAAAAATGGAAAACATCGGTGGATTTTCCCTCATGAACTGGTACCTCAGGGACATTATCTAAAATTATCATATATCTCATATAAATTGAAGGGAATAACTAATATATAGTCCAAACTGGAAATGGACAATTTTGGTCCATTCCTTCGGAACCATTTGCATTATCATAACAGGAGTCAAAACATGTTTAAATAATCGAACATTGACTGAGGGCATACATCTGTCGAATAAACCTACTAATTATTTTAACTTGTTATTTTGTCGATTTTAATATAAAGGCTTCTATATCCAAATCTGCTGACATTATCCCTCATTATGTTAAGCTCGATTTTTTTCATAGAACTATTGCTCAAAAGTATATTAGAAATGAAAATTGTGCTTTAATCTAGGCGAAAAAAATCATTGAAGTTGATGACCAAAACCTTATCCTATATTATCACTAAAATCATATTCTATTTTTTTTTAATTATACATTTTATAATAAATTTTGTATATCTTCATCACACTGTTTGCAAATTCCTTTTAGTTCAAATTGTTCTTTGATTTTTATATCTTTTGTTTAAACAATTTGATTTGAGTTTGTTTTGTTTTTATTCTGGCTAAAAAGCATATGTATGTGTGTGTGTGGATGTGTGTACTTTTGTTTATATGATGCCGTCTGATATTATTCAAAGTAACACATAGTTTGCTTTTCGGGAAATGGCCCGGCACGATTTTTGTCGATATTTGTTGGCCTGTTGCCGTTTGCTCATTCTCTTTCTGGTATCGTTCTTTGCTTTGGCTGTGTTTTTTTTTCTTTTTTTGCTTTTTTGTTCTACAGGTCTTGGCAGAACATTTGCTATTTACAGTGCGCTCAGTAAACCAGCAGATGTTCATATCCGCGTTGACTTGCGCCACAATGTGTCGTCGTATTTAGTTTAGCTCATTGTGTTTGAACGAGCGAACGAACAAACAAGTAAAGAGTGCCTGCGAAGACAACAACAGGGGCGCTAGTGTGAACGGGTGTGGTGTCTTCAAAACAATGCTGGCCATAAAACAACATAATTATAATATTAATATGTTTTATTTGCTATGCGAAACCCAAAATGATGTGGTGTAAATTTTGAATCATAAAAAAATATGAAAATATAACTAAAAAAGAGGCCGACTATCGATAAAGTGAAGTTAATCGGTGTTTATCGTCACCACCATAGGAAGTGAAATCAGTGGGAGATTTTCCAATATTTTCAAATTTTTTCGCCGTTTATGTGTGAAATACAAAAAAAAAAAACGAAATATAATCGAATTGAAGTGCATGAATTATTACATTTCTAATTGTGGTAAACCTCAAATGAAAATTATCCAATTTGAATAGCATTTTGGTTGTTATTGAAACGTTCGAGAATTAATTAATTATTCGAGACAGTGCGAAACACGCAGTGGTGGCGATCGAGCGAGCAAGGGAGCAAGTGGCAAGCATTTTGAAAGTGGTTTTGCTTCTGGTGAAATAAAATATTTTCGCCAATTTATTGAGGTAATTTTGATTTTGAATAAACTGTTGATATTGTGTGGTATATGCATGCGTGTGTGTGTGTGTGAATATGAACACTTTGACATTTATACATACTAATATTCTCTCATACCATGGTTTCACGCAAATATTGTTATCTGCTGTTGGATGAGTATTGGCAAACAGGTTGCTAATAATTCTCACCAACAAAATTTGCCAATTTGTGACACATACTTGACTGACTGCTGAATGCGATGAGAAGAGCAGAATGAGTAGCAAAAAAATATTATTAAAACATGATGTTCTGTTTGGCATTTTTGATGAAATTATGACCATTTTGACAGGCAATGAAGTGCTTATAGGGAAAGATAAATACATTGAATTAATACATGCAAATAACTGGGGTGATATCAATTTCTATACATTCGCATTTGAAGATTAGGGAAATATTTATATTAATACACTTTACAATAAGCAATAAGTTTCAAAATTTATAGAAAAAATGTAAATTAAAAGTGGCTGCAAATCAAAATAATAAAAATAAAATA
Source organism: Musca domestica (assembly GCF_030504385.1). NCBI lineage: Eukaryota > Metazoa > Arthropoda > Insecta > Diptera > Muscidae > Musca > Musca domestica. Next base: position 50,236 of record NW_026712429.1, read on the forward strand.
ACAAAAATAATAAAGGAAAGGTCAAAAGTGGGACAGGACCGACTATATAATACCCCACACCACTATGCGTATTTACTAGAGCTCCCGTAACAAAATAAGTTTATATTGGGAATTTATGTGAAGTAGATCATACCAACCATGATCCATATAATATTGCTGTATAGTGAATGATATGACTTCGACAAGGATAATATAAAAAAAATATTTATTGGAGCAATAGAATACCGGACCTACTTTCTCCGAATGGTTAAATTCGGTTGAATATGAATAAAAACTATTTAACATGGACTGATAATACATATATGGTAAACAATAACCGTAAAATCGGATGAAGATGTAAATCGAAGCTGTATAACAACGGAACCGACTTCGATAAAATTTGGCTGAGGTATGAGGCAGTATCTGATGCTCTGTATCATATATCATTGTTGAGGAGTGCATATTACGCTTATATTTCCCATTTGGTGCACAATAATAATGATATCGGATAAAGATATATATATGATCCTATTTCGAAAATTGTCAGACGTATTTTTGAGCCCCAAAAGTTATCTCGTACCTAATATCATTGTTGTGAAGTACATATTACGCATGTGAGGGTCTTAAAACCCCAAAGCGGATGAAACATTTATATAGGAGATATAGCTATATCTGAACCGATTTTCTCTAAATTTTATGTACTTGCTTTTAGACTAAATTCGGTCGGATGTGTCAAAATGGTGGTAATTTGGATTGAATTGACCATTTGGTGATATTGGCCGAAATCGGTGGAAGATATATATGGGAGCTATATCTAAATTTTAACCGATTCTCACCAATTTCAATTGGTTGGGCCAAACAAATATTGTTTGCGAAATCTCATCTCAATATATAAATGCATCTCTATATATAAAGAGCTACAGGGCTTCTCCGAGAAGAGCTACAGGACTTCTTAGAGCAGAGATATTGGTCTTCTCATAGAGAACCTGGAGGTCTTCTCATAGAGGACCTGGATGTCTTTTCATAGAGGACCTGGAGGTCTTCTCATAGAAGACCTGGAAATCTACTCATAAAGGACCTGGAGATTTTCTCATAGAAGACATGGAGGTCTTCTCATAGAGGACCTGTTGGTCGTCTCATAGAAGACCTGTTGGTCTTCTCATAGAAGACTTGAAGGTCCTGTCATAGAAACTTGGAGTTCTGCTCATAGAATATCTCCTAGAAGAGTATCAAACACCAAATATAAAACAATTCCTTGGAAAAATGTAGCTATGATCATCAGGGTACGTAATATCGGGCGGTACCGTTATATGGAGACTATATGAATAGAATGACAAAGTGACGTGGTGTTACAAACGGAATAAAGGTATGAAAATTGCCAACAAACAAATGAAATTGATTTAGAAAGGCAAAATAAAACCTCATTCGGTTATAGTGGAAATATAATAAAATCTGTGTATCGTAAGCTAGACCTAAAATAATGTTCCAATTATTTTGTGTTTATCATTGTTTTACAATTCTTATTTCGAATTGAGGGCCATATTGAAAAATAGTTTGAAAATTCATTTCTTTGATTTTCGGAAAAATTACTCACAAATGTTGTATACCATCACTAGCACGTATATGTAATTATTTCTTTTGATATGGGTATGTATATCCATGCATATACATATGTACAAATGAATATGTTTATTAACTTTAAGTTAACGAGCACGTGTACATTTTATTAACATTAAATTGAAGCAAAAAAATTAAATTCTACAATTTAGTTTCATAAACTCTTTTTTTGTTTGGTCAGCAACTGCTAATTGTTTTATTAGCCAAAAATTATTTTACTTTCGACCGCTTCCGTTCCTATTTAAAACATTTTTAAATTTATATCTTTATTTATTTTTCATGGAAATGAAAAAAAAAACCCGAATTGATTTCAAAAACGAAATATCAATTAGTTAAATGGAATTGCCTTAAAGTAAAACAATCGCCGGTGTTTAGCCATTGAATTATTTAATAGTTTTATTCACACCGTTTATGATCCGTGAGAAAAGCCATGCACCGAATTTACTGAATTTACTTTTATTTGATTATTTACTTTTCTTGGTAAAGTGGGCAGGCGGGCAGAGCAGTCAGCAATGTCCATATATGATCGATTTATTCATTTGCCGTTTTTGTTGTTGTTGTTTGGTAAATAAAAATACAACAATTGGTAAATATTTGTTTTTGGTACAATGTGAATGGAATGTACACGTATGTATGGACGTATGAATGTAGCGTACAATTGAGTGTAAATAATGGGTAATAATAAAAAAAAAAAAAAAAAAAATGGCTGGTAAAAGTCTTGTTGTTCAAGGTAAAGAAATATTGCCTCAATAGATGCTTTAATTTCCAGATGAAACTTTATAAACATAATAATCATTAGGCATGTCCTTTTAACTTAGATTGTGTAGAGAATTATTTACCCAGCTAAAAAATTCTTTCTCTAAAAATATATTTATGTATTAATTCGTCAAATTCGAGCAGGAAATGTGTCTCTGCATTTTGTGACTGTCACTCATGAATGTCAACTAGAATTCTAACATTTAAACTTATAGGTTACTGAAAATATCACAAATTTTCCTTTAATATTAAAAAGGATTTTGAAAAAATGTATTCGGTTAATTCTTGTTGCGTTTGAGTAAAATCTGACTGTATTTGAAATTCGAAAAAATGGGATTAAAGTTAACCAATGGCAATGCCATGACAGCTAACCAATCGGTAATATTAGAAAACTGAAGATAGAGCGGTTAGAGGCTGTTAATGCGTATGGGTGACGTGCTACCGCAGTTTTTGTAATTTCGATTTAAAAGGGTACTATATGTTCCTTTGGTTGGTATGTGTGATAAGATAAGGTTCGTGTTTTTTTTTATACACAGAAAAACAAGTACAAAATCAGTAAGTTGGACCAGTACTTTCAGTACCCTCCACCATTTGGAACGAATTTATAAAATTTCCAAAAAATCTGTTTAAAATTCTGTAAAAAAAATTTTATTAGAAGAGGTAACTTTTGTCATAGACCATTACAATACTCAAATACGAAACTTGAAAAAATCCGGTGAATAATTTAGGAAAAATCATTAAAATACTGCATATAAACAGGTACCAACAAATGGGACCTATACGACCTGCATAGACAGTTTTCTGTCATAGGTTGAAGTACCCATTATGAACTTCAAATACGAAATATGCAACAATTCCGGTGAATATTGTACCTAATATCGTAAAAATACTGCATATCGGGAGATATCGATATATGGGGGCTATACGAGAACGTGGACCTGCATAGACAATTTTCTGACATAAACTATAGTATTCGTTAGGAACTTCAAGTACGGAATATGCAACAATTTTAGTAAATAATGTCGCTAATTTAAATTTTAAACAATTTAAGTGTATATTGTACCTAAAATCATCAAAATACCGAATATAGGGTGGTACCGTTACCATATCGTAGTTCTTTATAGACACTTCTCTTCCAGGGGGTAAAGTCTTTAAAAATAACTATTTCTGTGGATTTTAGGACAATTCCATAGTAAAATGTAGCTTAAATCATTCAAGTACCGAATATAGGGATATACGATATCGTGAACCTAAACAGGGTGAGATAAAAAAATTGCAACAAAGTTAAACGCCTTAATTTTATTTTTTTTTTTTAATTTTAATTGAATGAAAGCAAAAAATGTCGAAAATAATATCACATTTTAGAATAAGTTTAGATTTGTTCGGATTGGTGACCTTTGCCACGAATTATGGCCTTCAAACTGCCAATGAAACCGTCACACACTGCCCGAATTTTGCTCTGCGGTATTTTGGCCCATTTCCGGCGAAGTGCTTGCTTGAGGTGATCGACACTTTGGTATTTTTTAGTGCCAACCTTGCTTTCCAAAATACTCCAGACACAATAGTCCAACGGATGGGTATTCGGAGATTTTGGTGGCCATTGTGCGCAGGAAATGAAGCGAGGAACCTTATTTTGTAACCATTCTTGGGTGGCGCGTGCTGGGTGCGATGGTACTGTTACAGTACTGTTGGAATGTCCAAGGTCTGCGGTCAAAATGTTTGCGTGTCCAAGGCTTTAATACGCCCTCCAGATAATATTCGGCATTTATTCTGATGCAACGATCGATTAATACGAGCGGAGAGCGACCATCGGCTGTTATGGCGGCCCACAACATCACAATGGCCAGCGCTTGAGTTCTGGTGGCGAACCAAATGTTCACATTTTCAGCTGACCTTTTTGGCAAGTAAACACGATAATTTTGTTTGTATACAAACTGTCGGACAACAAATGTTTTCTCATCGGAGAAAACCAAATTCGGCAGTTCAGCACTTTCGACCAAGCGAAGCAACTCCTTAGCTCTTTTGAATCTATTTTCTTTCTGTTGCGGTGTAAGTTTTTGCACTTTTTGGGATTTTTAATGGCTTTACCCCCAGCTCATTTTTCAATATTTGCCGAATGCAATATTTCGATAAGTTTCAGCTCACGAGCCATTTTTCGGTCACTGCGATACGGGTTTCGATCAAGTCGCTTCTTTACTTTTCGAACCATTTCTGCTGATGTTGCTGTTTTCTTCCGTCCACTTCCTTGACGTCGGGCTTTGCTACCAGTATCACGGTAACGAGCAATGGTACGAGACACAAAAGATTTATTCACATTTAAATGCTGGAGTGCTCTAACGATAGACACTTGTGGCTTTCCAGCCAAATATAAAGAAATCACACTATCACGCTTGAATTCCATACCGAATAATTTTTTCTGGAAAATTCTCATCAAAATGCTTTTGTACGCTTGTAAACAATATGATGAGCTGTGAGAGTGAGAAGAGTGGTTTAGAAATGACATCAGTCTGAAGTTGGTTGCAGTTTTTTAATCTCACCCTGTTCATCACAGTGTACACCTATATAGAATAGTTGATATATCATGTGTTTTTTACTTTAATACCACTTGTACTATTTTACTATAAGGTATTTTACATTACTTCCTCAATTTATAGCTGCAACAGGTACAATTTTCATTTGCGCTTGTTATGCATATTCACTTGTATAAAAACCAAACAACTTTCCAACATTTCTCTTATCGTAAAAATTTGATTCCCCATTAATTTATAATAAACAAAACTTTTCACTCGATGCCTCGTAATTTAACTTAACTACGAACAACTAATGCGTTTATTTATAAACAAAAAACGAAATTGCAAATCGCCATGGCTGTGAGTGTGTGTGGCACACCAACATGATTTACTGCCAGTCGATGCAAATTGCCTCTTGCAATATTCAGAAACAAGAAAAAAAGAAAAGAAAAGCATTTCCGACAAATAAAATTTCACAAAATGCAACAGCATTTAAATTCGCTGAGAGATTTTTGAAAGACTTTTTACAGATGATTTTAGACAGGGCAAGTGGACTAATATTATTTCGATATGATTTAATTTGTTTAAATTATATTAAATGCATCTTGTCTTGTGAACTAACATTCGAAACAGTTGCAAGTGAAATTGTGCAGAGGAATTTATCGTAAAATTGCATGTCATTGGAAGGTTTGTATGGTACAATAAAAAAGGTTCTATTAATCTTTGCCATTGTTATATTGCAGCAAATTAAGGCAGAAAATGTTGTACCTTTGAATAGTGGACATTTGGACCGAATTTGGCAATTTTCAACAAAATAAAATCTGTTAAAATCTTAAAAATACCGAATGTAGCCCTTATATTATTTATATTATATTACGACTACGTGGACATGCACGGGCAATTTTTGTCAAAAGCCATTAGAATATTAAAATGCGAAACTTGAAAAAACAAATCGGTGAATAATGTAGCTAAAATCATCAAAATACCGAATATCGGGATGTACCGTTATAATGGGGATATACGGAGACTTGGACCGGCACAGACAATTTTCTGTCATAGGCTGTAGAATTCATTACGAACTTTAAACACCAAATTGGAAACAAGTCCGGTGAATAATGTCACTAAAATTATCAAAATACCGAATATCGGGAGGAAACGTCATATGGGGGCTATATGAAGACGTGAATTTTCACAGACAATTTTCTGTCTTAGGCTGCACTATGCATTACGAGCATCCAATACCAAATTTGAAACATTTCTGGTTAATGTCGCTTAAATAATCAAAATATCGAAAAAAGGAGGTACCATTTTATGGGGGCTATACCACAACGTGAACCTACATCACCCATTTTCAATACCAAAAGTCCTGCAGACATAGAACACATTGGAGTAAAATTTTATCAACCTACGCCCAGACAAAACTACTGAATCTTAAATTTTTTTACGAGGGTCTGTCTTGGTGCGTAGGTGCGATTTTTGGAAATTTTGTATCAAAATTTGACGAAAAGTACCAAAACGTAGTGAAAATTGAATACTTTGTATTGGACAAACGTAATGAGGTAGAATTTGGAATGAGAGTCACTAATGGCTGCAAGATAGATTTGCTAAAGGTTTTGGTGAATTGGAACTTTAAGGTTACTGAAATTTCAAAAATGGTACCATTTGGTAATTTATAAATGGATAGAGCTAACTATCGGCAATTCTTGGGTGGTGCGTGCTGAATCCTGTTGAAATGTCCAAGGTCTGCGGCCAAAATGTTTGCGTGCACAAGGCTTTAATACACCCTCCAGAATATTTTCCCGATAATATTCGGCATTTATTCTGATACCACGGTCGATTAATACGAGCGGAGAGCGACCATAGGCTGTTATGGCGGCCCACACCATCACCATGACCGGCGCTTGAGTTCTGGTGGCCAACGAAAGTTTCACATATTAAGCTGACCTCTTTACCAAGTAAACACGATCTTTTTCTTTGTTTACAAACTGCTGAACAACGAACGTTTTTTCATCGGAGAAAACGAAATTCCAAATTCGGCAATTCACCACATTCGGCCAAGCGAAGCAACTCTTTAGCTCTTTTGGGTCTATTTTCTTTCTGTTGGGGTGTAAGTACTTGCACTTTTTGGAATTTCAATGGCTTTACCCCGATTTCATTTTTCAATATTTGCCGAATGGAATATTGCGATATGTTTAGCTCATGAGCCATTTTTCGGCCATGGCGACGCGGGTTTCGATGAAGTCGCTTCTTTGCTTTTCGAATCATTTCTGCTGATGTTGCTGGTTTCTTCCGTCCACTTCCTTGACGTCGGGCTACGCTACCGGTATCACGGTAACGAGCGATAGTACGAGACACAAAAGATTTATTCACATTTAAATGCTGGAGTGCTCTAACAATAGCCACTTGTGGTTTTCAAGCCAAATATAAAGAAATCACACTATCGCGCTGGAAAATTCTCACCAAATTTTGTACGCTTGTAAAGAATATAATGAGCTGTCACTGGAATAATTGTAACAGCTGTCGGATGAACTGCTTAGAAATGAAAGCAATCTGAAGTTGGTTGCAGTTTTTTCATCACACCCTGTATATTTACTTGATTTCAAGTTCATTGGGACCAAATTTGTCATATAAGTTCGAATTGAATGGATTTTAGAACTTAAGAACGAATACAGGCTGAACGAAAATGTATAAAATTTTGTGAAAATCGGGTAGGATATAGCTATGGTCCCACATATATGTTTCTTCCAATTTTGTATTTAATTCCATCACATCCGTAAAATGCTCTCCACAAGAACGATATTTGGTGCCAGCTATCAGGTACCGTTTAGCAATGAATTTTTATAGAGATCGGTTCAGATTTTGATGTGGCTCCCATATATATCTTTATTCAATTTCACATTTATTATACCTAAAAAGTGTAATATCAGCTCAATTTAGTGGAAATCGATTAAGAGGAGGATATACTACCAAATAATAGTTCCTTTATCTGCTTCAAAGCTACAATACACATTCAAAACAATCATAAATACCCCATAATAAAGTTTTTTTGTTATGGGTTGCTCTACTAAATCTGCAAATTGATGTAGGGTATCATAAAGTCGACCCGCCCTACTTTCAGCCTTTCCTTGCTGGTTTTAGATGACTTCTAAGCATAAAATTCTGAATTTTCAAAGGGGTTATGGAACGTCGATCTTTTTGAGAATATATTATATCCCTAGAAAAAAAGCCCTAAATGTTGTTACAGAATTTTTAAAAATATTAGATTATAATATTTTAACATTATATTGGCCAAAATTCCTACCTTGTACAAAAACCATGAATTGAGAGTTGTCTTCCAAGAATAAGGAATTTTTACGATAATAAATAATGGATTTTGTTTCTGGCAAAAATCTGTGAAAATGTAACAAAAATATAAAAATTCTATTTATATATATATTTTTAAGTTTTCTAGCCAAAAATTAGGGATTTTTGTGGAGACTTTCCTTTGACAATTCATGGTTTTTTAATCCGTGTTAAGTGCCTTCATTATTTGATGTTTATTTTGAGAACTTCTATGGAAAAAGGTGTGTTTGATTTTTTTTTATAAATTTCTGGCTAAAAACTCACTGTACAAAAATCACGGATTTTTAAAGACTATTGTAAATCGCCCAAATCGTACATACGTATGTACATTTTCACTGGTTAGTAGTGTATATCTGTCGGCAAAATCACTAATTTTTTAACTTCTTTTTTAAATTCTGTAAAACATTCTAGCATTCTACAAGAAATATGATCTGTTTGTACATTGCCTTAATCGTTTCAAAAAAATTCCGCTCATTGCCCTCACGCCCATCTCCATAGATTTACCATTCCTCAATTGTTTTAAATTTTGTTGTTTCTTTGATTTCATTTAAATCTCATTTTCATATCATTGCCAATTGTTTTAAGTTGCTGCTTTAATTAAAAACGTAAACATCTTTGCCATTTTATAATTGTTTACACTTTAAACATATCTGCCCATCTAAAACAATAATTGTAGCTATGTACCTGCGTGCGTGTGTGTGTGTGTCTGCCTTTTGCTATTAATCGATAAAAACAATTCACGTTTCTGCTTTTAAATAAACAGAATTAAATTATTTTTATTTACCTTTCGGCATTGTTTGTATTTTTCCTTTGGTTGTTTACGTTGTGCTTGGCGTTTCATTGAATTTGCAAAGTTTAGACCAAAACAACAGATGCTCGTTCACTGGCAGACTATATTTCTTGATGTGGTCATAAATGCGGACGTCCAGTGGTGTGTTGAGGTGTGTTCTATTTTAAAGTCGCTGTTTTTTTTTTTTTGGTTCATTTTTTAAATGTTACTCATCATTATCACATTTATTTGTATGCGATTTAGATTTTTTAACACTCAGGTTTTTGAACTTGTGTCTAATTAGATTAAATTAAATTAAATTGTATTTCTATTCTTAAAATACACCAAATTGAGTGCAGAATATGGGTCAAGCAAATATGGCTCATTATTTCTCACATTCGTGTGTGGATAATATTATTTTGAGGCCTTCTTTGAAGTATTTTTTTTTTTTTTGGCAAATTTACCTTTATAGTCTCGATCATAACATCAATCTATGAACAATGCCCTTTCCCTAACTCTCTCCCAATGGAAAAATTCCGTATCGATTGGTTTTTAATTGTGATCAGTAAAACGACATCAAAATTAGGAAAAAGTTATATTTTTCATCCATTTGAACCCCTAAATCTATATCTTAAAAAAATAATGGGCTTCAATTCTGACCAATGCAATATCTAGGGAGGATCTGACGATAATGCGACCGGAATATAATACTGCCTACACACAGTGTTGTAAGGTGGAAAATATTACAAAATGTACAAATCAATGTCGTAATTCAAATTGAATGCAATATGACAAAAATTGAAATAAAAATTAACAAAAAATTGATCACTTTATTTATTGGCCTTTCTTCACGCGATTTTCTTAGATTTTATCCTTTTCTGGTGACCATTCCGAATTGATGAGAATTGTGAAAGTCAGTCCAGCGGTTCTTCACTTATAGGCGGAATAACTAAAATCGACTTATTTTACATATACATGGTGAGATAAAAAAAAATACTGCAACAAAGTCAAACGCCATAATGTTTAAGTATTTTTTTGAATTTTATTGAACGAAAGCAAAAAATGTCGGAAGTAGCAGCACATTTTAGAATAAGTTTAGATTTGTTCGAATTGGTCACCTTAGGCACGATGAAACCGCCACACGCTGCCCGGAAGCTGCTCTGCGGAATTTGGCCCAATCCCGGCCAAGCGCTTGCTTGAGGTGATCCAACCCTTAGGATTTTTTAGTGCCAATCTTGCTTTCCAAAATACTTCAGACATAATAGTCCAACGTATTGGTATCCGGGGATTTTGGTGGCCATTCTGCGATGGAAATGAAGCGAGGAACCTCATTTGAAACCATTGTTGCTGAGTCCTGTTGGAATGTCCAAGGTCTGCGGCCAAAATGTTTGCATACCCAAGGCTTTAATACTCCCTCCAGAATATTTTCGCGATAATATTCGGCATTTGTTCTAATGCCACGGTAGATTAATACGAGCGGGGAGCGACCATCGGCTGTTATAGCAGCCCACACTATCACCATGGCTGGCGCTAGAGTTCTGGTGGCCAACCGAAGCTGCACATTGTGGGTGTAAGTTATTGTACTTTTTGGAATTTCAATGGCTTTACACCGAGCTCATTTTTCAATATTTGCCTAATGGAATAATTTGATACGTTCAGCACAAGAGCCATTTTTCGGCAAATGCGACATGGGTTTCAATCAAGTCGCTTATTTACTTTTCGAACCATTTCTGCTGATGTTGGTGTTTTCTTTCGTCCACTTCCTTGACGTCGGGCTACGCTATCCGTATCTCGGTAACGAGCGAAAGGATAGATCTTAAACTTTAAAATTTAATATTGAGGTCACTGTAAGCATCTAGAATTGAGATATAGAGGTGGTTTTGCATATATGACGTCGGGCTACGCTATCCGTATCTCGGTAACGAGCGATTGTACGAGACACAAAAGATTTATTCACATTTAAATGCTGAAGTACTCTAACGATAGCCATTTGTGGTTTTCCAGCCAAATATAAAGAAATCACACTATCACGCTTGGATTCCAAAACAAATCATTTTTTTTTTTGTTTGGAAAATTCTCACCAAAATGCTTTTGTACTCTTGTAAACAATATAATGAGCTGTCACTGGAATAATTTTAACAGCTGTCGGACGAGTGGCTTAGAAATGACAGCAGTCTGAAGTTTGTTGCAGTTTTTCATCTCACCTACATATATATACACTTTCATGGTCAGAAGTGAAGTGTTGTTGTATTTGTGATTTCGTCGGGATTAAAAATTTTCGTGGCTTAGAGGAAAATTGTCTATTTTTTTTAAATATATGTTATGGTTTATTTTACCCGCTAAATATTGTCCGATGATCATCTAAATTGTTAGATTTCTGTCCAGTCCTAACCTCTAACTCTATGCTAAATTTCGCGTCGTTTGGTCTACAATTGTGGCATGCAACATCAGAAAAGTATACAGGTAGCAATTATCCTCCGATCCTCATGAAATTTTGCATTGGGGGTAGGGTTTAGAGTCAGAATTAAAGCCTATTGTTTCTGACGATTTAGAGGTTCAAATGGACTAAAATATTAAAATTTTCCTGATTTTGCAGTCGCTTTACAGGTTACAATTGAAAACCAATAGACACAGAATTTTGGCTGAGAGGAGAGTAAAGGACAGGAAAGAAGTCTAGCGTTTTGGATTTCTATTGGATTATATTTAAATGGCCTGTAAAATGGAGCACAACTTTGGTGTGAAATTATTTTGAATCCTTAACAAGACAAGGTATTGGGCAAATGCCCCCGGTCAAAAAGCTAAGGGAAACATCTGGACAGGGCTTTATTACATTGTTCAAAAATGAAATCTTCAAAAATGGACATACGGGGACTTCCAACATATTGTACTGTTGTAGGATATCACATGGTCAGCCCCGCACGACTACAGCCTTTGCTTACATGTTTTCGTATAGGTTCTCCAATATACTATAGTGGTGTAGCGTATAGTCTTTGCTTATTGGTTTAACAATGTTTTCAGGACTTCCTTGCCAAACTCCGGGAATTTTTTCAAGAGCAACAGACACGTTGCTGATATTTATACACTCTACCATACTATGGAGGGTATATTAACTTTGTCTTTCCGTTTGTAACTCCTCGAAATACTCATGTCAGACCCAACAAAGTATATATATTCTTGATCAGCGTAAAATTCTAAGCCAATTTAGCAAAGTCCGTCTGTCTGTCCGTCTGTCTGTCTGTTGTAATCACGCTATCTTTCGAACGAACAGAGATAGAAGGCTACAATTTTGCACACGTGATTATTTTTCCAGTAGGCAGGTTAAGTTCGTAAATGGGCCATGTAGGTCCACGTTTTCATATAGCCCCCATATAACGGTACCTCCCGATATTCGTTATTTTGATGATTTTAGCGATATTATTCACGGGAATTGTTTCAAATTTGGTATTTGAAGTTCGAAATGGATACTACAGCCTACGACAGAAAATTATCTGGACAGATCCACGTCTTCGTGTAGCCTCCATATAACAATACCTCCTTGTATTCGGTATTGTGATGATCTTAGCGACATTATTCACCGGAATTGTTTTAAATGTGATATATGAAGTTCGTAATGAATACTACAGCATAAGGTGCAGGTCACCGTCTTCGTATCGCCCCCATATTACGATACCTCCCTGTATTCGGTATGTTGATTATTTTAGCGACATTATTCACCGGAATTGTTTCAAATTACGTATTTAGAGTTCGTAATGGGAACTATAGTCTGTGACAGAAAGTTACCTATGCAGGTCCACGTCTTCGTATGGGCCACATAAATCAATACCTCCCTATATTCGGTATTTTGACGAGTTTAGATACAATACCCACCGAAATTGTTTGAGATATCGTATTTGACGTTAGTAATGGATGCTATAGCCTGTGACAGAAAATTGTCTATGCTGGTCCAGGTCTTCGCACAGCTCCGATATAACTTTACCTCCATATATACGATATTTTGATGATTTTAGCTACATTATTCACCGTTTATTTCAACTTTCGAATTTGAATATGGCAATGGCTAATGCCAAACAATGCATATGTAGGTCCACGTCGTATAGACCCCAATATAACGGCTATATTCGGTATTTTTTAAAATTTTAACTGAATTTTTTAAGAATCTTATTTTTTGGAAATTTCCAAATTCGTTCCAAATGGTGGAGGGTATTCAATGGTGGAGTTATTCGGCCGGGCCGAACTTACTGCTTTTTAACTTGTTTTAAATACATATATCACGCCGATCCATTATTTCAACATTTTTAATAGTCATAACTCACAGAAGATGTAAATGGATCATCGATTTGCTTCAATGTTCCTTCTTCCCAATATTGGTACTAAGATATATAGAGATTTGAATGCTCCGTTCCCAAATTTTGAATAGCATTTGTGTTTTCCATTTGATGCTGACCTTCAATATAATCACATCAAAGAATTATGAAGCCCAATATGTTTTAAGATGAAAATGATTTATAACAGCAATAATTGTCATTTGCACTTTCGTTCTCAAATACAGGCAAATTTAAGCCCCACCCATTTTATTTAAAACGACAAATAGTCAAAAATCAAACTTAAAATCAATGATATTTTTTATGGTTCTACCACAAAGAAAAAATATATTTTTTAGATTTTCTTAAAACAATTGTCATTATTAATTCACTAATAAATGTCTTAAGAATGTAGACACCATCTATTCAACGCACAGCTGTTATTTAAGGAAGTGCTTGAATTTAAAACAACTACAATTTCGCCTTAAAAACACAACATCAAGCCTAAAGTGGCACAAAATTGCTGGCCAAGCAATTAAGAAGCTGTTGACAAATGTGTCACTTTTACGAAGTGTCTGTGCGAATCACTTGAATTTACTGCGTTCATCTTGAAAATGTAGTGGCTGATGAGAAAAGTTTTTAGTTGAAAACTTTGTTTTTCGCTGGCCATAGATACAGTTTGGTTGGGGGTTACAAAGCGTAAGATATATACAGAGTATTAAATGGAGATAAATTTCCCTTTAATTCTTCAATTTAAAATTTACTGGAATTGAAAGATATCGTGGAAAATAATATTTTTATTTCATTTTATTCTTCATTGTTTCCCGATACACGATATCCTTGGGCACTTCACGTCAATCCCATTTAATGCTTTGTTTTCAATGAATAAAAATTGTTTTATGTTCACAACTTTATTCGGCCCGTTTTGATAAAGAGCCATTCAATTAAATTGGACAATAGGCCATTTTCTATGAAGCTATTCTGTCTTTTCGGTATATCCTATATCTTAAGTGTGCTTTTTTATTACCTTAAAATTTACATAAAATTTCAATCATTCGGCCATAAAATTGGACAGACTCACCTACAAGGATGCTGGGCCTATTTTCTTAAAAAGACAATAAAATATTTTAAATTATTGTTAAAGTCTTCGAAGATCATGTGCTGTGGGTGTACACCTTCTTTTTCGACGGAGCGGCACAATATTGTGCTGGCAAGTGTGTTACAAAATGGAATTTTCTCTGGGAAATGTAAAAAAAAAGACGTTTCTACGTCCAATAAAGTGGCTTCATAATTACTTTGGCACTTCAAAATAATATAGTAACAGATGTTACAGGAAATATATTCCATTTCTGTTTTGGGCCAATGACAGCTGTGTTCTCGATGGTTTTCGTCTCCGTTTTTCATTTACATTCGTAATTTGGAATTTCAATGCCATTTAATTTTGAATTTTTCAATGGCAAAAGAGAAATGCGTTAGCATTTAAGGGGCGTATGAGTAATGAGAGAATATCGTTTATTTAATTTTCCAAAACGTATACGCACACCATATTTAATTGTAATGTGAGACTGTGTGCATAAATACGATTGCCTATTATGTGGCTGTCATAAATTCTACTGCTAAAAGGAATCAAGAAAATCATGACCTTCTATGATTATCCTTAAATTTTATATCATGCTGCATTAAAGCTGACCTCGTGTGCTTCTGTCATAAATATTATAGAAGCAGCAACAGAAAAAAAAGAAAACTTGCTCATAATTACTTTGACACTTAACAGCTTTATCCAATTGTATAGTAATTTACATCGCATTAAAATTAGTTTTTCCCAGAATCCCTCTTAATGACTTCTTGTTTGCTTTGCACTTCGACAAGGGTGAAGTGTGGGTAAGACAAGATATTTAAAATAAAATCTTAAAATTTCAGATTATCAGATTTTTATATTGGGACATAGATATGACCGTGCAATATTTAATGGGATTTGAATAGATTTATATTTGATTTACATTCAAAAAGCAATATTTTTCGTTAACGAAACTAATTTTATAATAAACAAGTAAGCAAAGGCTACAGTCGAGCGGGGCCGACCGTTGAATACCCTACAACACTATAATAAACGATGCAGTTTGTATAGGCGGGATACTCGAAAGAATTCCACAAGATATTGTGACAAATAATAAAAAAAAACCATCAGGTTTCGTTCTCTAATTTTCGAATAATAGCAACTTAAACTAATTTGCTCATTTCCAATTTATTGGTAGGTGTTGCACGTAAATTGTCTTCCTAGATCTGGAACCAATATTTCCCAAAGACCTATAATCCCTCAGACGTGGCAAAAGATTAACATTTATTATTAGTTTTTGACTGAAACGCAACGAAATCAGCTTTAACGAAATAGTCAGACGTGTGTCTTTCCTGTATTTGTGAATTCTCCAAAAAGTCACTAGAATGGACATTTTCGTATTTTGTCTACAAAAGTTGGCAAACTATTTCGTACATTGAATATTTTTGGATGGCCATCCAAAACTGCTTGGCTTTTGCAATGTCTGGTAACCCCCATTCTAATGTGCGTGAGGATCGGTTGATAATTACAACCTGCTTACAATTTTGCAGTTTTTTGGTCCACTTCAACCCCTACATATATGGCGATTATCTCCAAAAAGAGTAGGCTTCTATTCTAACCCTCATCTTATCCCCATGCAAAATTTCGTAAGGATCGGACCATAAATGCGATCTGTATATGATATCCTGATATCCTAACTACTTAGTTTTGTTAGCTGTAGAAATATTACCAAATGTTTAATTCAAAATGAAAATATGCCAAAAATATGACAAAATTGAAAAAATATGAGAATATGTTACAAAATCAATATTTTTATGTTTAGAGAGATATTTGTATGCGATTTTTTAGACGTTTTTTCTTTCCTATCAAGACGCCATTCCGAATTAATGAGAACTGTCGAAATCAGTTCAGCCGTTCTCGACATATAAGAGATCTTTCACGCATATCTTCTTTGATAGACATATATATCGCACATATTTTGCTATATATCCGATTTGTTGGATAATAACATCAATGTAAAGATCAGAAGTAACCTTGTCTTGGCTTTGTGATTTCGTTGGGATTTAAAAAATTTGCGGTTTAATGAAAAATTTTGAATTTTTCAACAAAAAAGATATGGTCTATTTTACCCGCTAAATATTATCCGATGACCACCCAAATTGGTAGGCTTCTTGTCAGCCCTAAACTCTAGCTACATGCGAAATTCCGCGTCGATTGGTCTATAATTGCGACCTGTAGAGCAAGTGCAAAATCAGGAATTTTTTCAGTTTTTGGTCCATTTCAACCCCTAAATATAATGCGATCATCACTAAAAGAAATAGGGTTCTATTCTGACCCTAGCCCCACCTCCATTTTAAATTTCGTGAAGATCGGACCATAATTGCGACCTGTAGAGTGATTACAAATTAACATGGACAGACGGACGGACGGACATACATAGCTTGATCGACTCAGCTCGCCGAGATAGGAAGATCCATATATACTTTCCTATATGGGAAATCAATATTTCGTGGTGTTACATAATTTTTGGCCCAATCAAACTTATAATACCCCCAACACATAGAGTTGTAGGGTATAAAAATAAAACAAATAAACAATATAATAAATTCGGTAAAACTTAGGGAATTATACCCAAATCTAATCCGATTTTGACAAAATTTGGCAGAGGTATTACTGGGCTGTAACTGACATCTTGTATTCAAGTATACCGGCTTTCGGGCACTTAAATATCAAATTGTATGCAACATATACATAGAAGCTATGGCTATGTGTGAATAGATTTTCTCCAAATTTGACGTACTTCTTTCAGATTTAATTCGAATGCTGAATCCATCTAATTTTGGCTGGTATTATAAATTTGGTGCACTATGTCTTGCACCGACAATCATGTTTATGGACCTAAATCTGTCTGTGCCAAATTTCGTTTTATAAGGG
>NW_026712429.1:72500-92312 GCF_030504385.1 Musca domestica
GAAGGGACAACATTGGATTTGAACACTTGGAAAGAGCCAGAATTTTTGAAATGTGTATGAGCCATTGCAAGGAACTTAAATAGAACATAAAGTACATTATTGCTATCAAGTCAAAATTTTGACATATCGTATAAGGGTACTCTTGGTTGAAATAGGGTGAAATTTTCGAAAATTATAATTTTTCCAAAAAAAAAAGGAAAAAGAAAAAAGAAGTCAGAAAAGATTATGAAATATTTATATAATTAGCATGAATAGCATGTTGGAACTGCTCGTTTTTACAACCTCGGCCTATGGCTACAGAGGGTATATATCATTTGATACGACCAAAATGTGCCTCATTAAAATAACTTTTTTAGATCCTAGGTCTCCTTGGACCAAATCCGCTTCAGTACATTTTGAGTCGATCTGAGGGTGTCCATACGTCTGGCTGATGCACACTATAGCTCTAAAAGAGAGTATCCGACTTGGTTACATCGTAATATTACTGTCAAAATTATATTGAGTTCGGATATTAGCAATATCGGTCCACTTCTTCTCGTACCTCACTTCACAAAAAAAAAAAAATAATACATAAAACAAGAAAACACCATCCAGTTTTGGCAACTCCTAATAATTGTATCAGAGCTATGTTGGCACACAAATGGACGATATCGACCCAATCCATAAAAGGTCAAAAGCTGTAATAATTTCACACATGCCAACATTTTTGATAACAAAAGATCTGCTGTAAATGTAGGATAAATCAGGCCACTCCTTCTGGTACCTCTCCCACGACGGGTCAACATTTTGAATAATCTATAAAATGTGAAATACGCATCAGATTCTCTTCAAATTTCGTGCATTTCAATATTTTTATTTGCACAAGAACTGGTGTGAAGATAGTAGATATGGGCCCACTTCTTCTGATCAGAACCAAATGCTCATAAAATTCGAAATAAGTTTCCGATTCTCTTACGTGAAGATGAAGGTTTTGCTCTTCTGCTTACTCCTACACAAAGGGTTTTAAATATCTATATCTCTGATAAATTGCGAAAAAAATAATCAGCGATTCTATTCAAACTTGGTATATATAAATATTTCTCTCAACCAGATATTTGATGTGAATATGGAACTTATCAGTTCACTCCTTCTGGAAACACAAACTTTGGAAACTGCTAGGTGGGCAGATATATTGGCCTTAGCCATACATCTGAAGGTATAATAATTCGGAAAATAAGTACGATTATTTTGAAATATAAAAACAAAACGGTTAGGATGTATTTATTGTTTTTCCCTGTCTCATATTTAAGTATGACATGAGGAAAACATTGCTTCATTCTTTACAATTGAAGTTATTTCAACCATCAATCTTCTTTCATAACTAAGTCATAGTTTTGAGTGTTTCCACTAACAACCATCGACTCAGCTCATTTACGTCACCTGTCAAATCATTGCGTCACTGCAAGAAATGCAGTTGCTAGCAGTGATGTCAACTTACCAAGCAACCCCGTAAGCATATTAAATAGAAAGGACATAAACTTGTTTCACTCCAAACTATTTTTATCCTGACATGTAAGCAATCTTCATTTTTTTTTTTGGTTTTATGTCTTACACCACATTTCTTATCCAAATGAAAAAAAAAAACACAAACTACAATTTTTGGCCAAATGGAAAATAATGTTGTTGTTGTTATTGCCCTCTGTGGATATTATGTAAGTTGTCAGTGTTACAAAAACAAATTTTGAAGAAAATGCCGGTAAATGTGCAACAATTTTTATTGTTGTTCTTAAACTCCCTCAAAAATGCTCTTAAGTTATGTGTGGCTTCTCTTTTTAGTTTTCCGTGGTGGGAAAGAGAGTTTGTTTCTCTCATTGTTTTTGATTCTCTCTCTCCCTTTGGATTTCCTTCTTGGGTGTCCTTAACAAATGTTTTTTTTTTTTTTTTTTTGAAGTCCTTGTCAATGACTGTTGCGTTAGTGGTACTTTCGAAGAATGCCCACGAAAAGCTTTTCAGTTGTGTTTTAGATTTCGTAACATAATAAACGTATCCTTATGGTGTACGGCAGATTGCAGAGGATTCTTTTTTTGTGTAGCACAAGCCACACACAAATTTAATTGAGTAATTTTTGAAACGGGATTCCATCAAACAAAGAAAAAAAAGTTGCTATGATGAGGGAGTGAAATTTATTTTAGAGAAAAAATAAATCCTGCGATATTTTTAGCAATACAAAGAGAAACCAAAGCCTTCATCAATGTGCTATCGTTAAACAAAAAAAAAAAATTGTTTTAAATTTAGAAGTCTACATGAGGCTGTGTCTGTGCGTCTAGATGCGTGCGTGTGTGTGCGTGCGTGTGTGTCTGCGTAAAACGTGTATTTGACAGAACGTTAATTTGCTGCCACTTTGAATATTTGCATGTCTGTGTCGGCATTGTGTTTCAAATGAATGAAAATCATTAAATTGTTTTCACGGGTTTTCCAGTTGTCTTGAAGTGCTTAACAAGAAACCACATCTCCAAAAGGTGGATTTCGCGTTTTATTGAAAAAAAAACATAGAGTGTGTGTGTGAATAAAATTCAAAATCTCCATAGAAAGCAAGTTCGAAGAAATATAAGGTAGTATAAAGTTTGGCGGAGATAAAAATAAGAAACAACAAGAATATTTTCTTTTTATTATCCCACATCTCCATAAAACCACCCCCAACCCCAATCAACCATGAATACCCAAGTACAAACACATATATAAATGCAGACCTTCCAAAGCAGGAGAATAGAGTGAAGCAATAATTGAACCTCCTACCTTTCTATTCTATACGTGGATTATTTTCTCATTTCTATCTGTGTACAAATTTATATATATTTTTGGTGTCTGTGTGAACGTCATCTACAGAACAACAAAGACGAAAACAACGACAACAGCGTCGGTGGCAGACAAGTCAAGTCAAACCAAACTCCCCAAACCGCACCAGCACAAAAGTTTGCAATATTATCTATTTTGTGGCGGCCCCTCTATAAACTTTTCTACTACTCTCTTAACTCCTACACTGCCTCTCACCTCCCCTCCCTCCCCTCCCTCCCCTCTCCCAATCCTACTCCTTTGGCCCTGGGCCCAGGGCTAGCAACAAGCCTAGACAATTTTTGGGCATTACAATTTCAATACGAAGTTTCGCCGAAATTTCTTTGGCTCGTCAAACACGTATTTGTATTTGTATGTTTAACGGTGTGTGCGTGACTTTGTGACTTACAGACGACTCGCATTAGAAAACAAACAACACAATAGCAACCGGAAAAAAATAACAACAATAAAAGCAATTCTATCATAGCAATTCCAGCAAAAGGATTATATAAAGTGAAAATTTTTTGCCGAAAAACACACATACCCAGAGTGAACATTAAATCAATAAAAAAGGAGGAAAAAGAAAAAAACAACCGAAAACGAAAAGAAAAACCAGAAAATCCAAGCAAAGAAAACTAATTTACACAAATACACGTTTCCCATGTAATAAGAGATACGCAGAAGGTAATTATGGTTATCTCGGGCATTATATTCTTATTTTCCACCCACATTGACCCTTTGGTTGTTATGTTGCGTTTCCTTTCCTTTTTTCTTCTTCCATTAAAACGCCCCTTGTGGGTACAACAAAAAAAAAGGGTTCTTGAACCCTTCTTAATGCATTATCTGGCAAAGTTGTTCGCATGGCAAAAACAAGGCATGGTCAAGGACTTGACATTCACATAACAGTCTGCATTTCAATGAGCATGAGGTGATTATATTAAAATTTGTTTTTTTTTCGTTGTTGTCAGTTTCTGGAATAGGTCCAAAAACTCGCTGAAAACTTTTAGATGAAAGCACAAAAGATGCATATTATTATTTGTTTTTTCAAAGTTTTTGTTTAAAGATTATGGAATAAATTATGCGATGTTATGTTTCTTTGGGAAAATTCCAAAAAGAAGACATTTGAATTATCCTTGAAATTTTCAAATGATTTTTAAAAAGCTTATCTTTTGTTAAATATTTAAAGAAGGCGATATTAAAAGTAAATTTCAGTAAGCGGCTACTATCGCTTGTGAGCTAATCGATTTTTATACTTGGTTGAATGAAAATAATTTATTGAAAAAAGTCAATTGATGTTTTTTGCTATTCTGATCTTTAAAACCGCTCCTAAATACCTCCAAAATTGTTTAGCTAGTTTCTTGGCACATTTTCTTATTTGAATGAATATCTAAATGTTTAATGGTCCTAAGAAAAAATATATAAATGTATCCGAAATGATCATCCGATTTTGGTCAATATTGGCCCAAGGGGTAAACATTTTAATAATTATAATTCTTATAAAATGTTAATGTGATCAAATTTCGCATATTGAAATATTTCTATCGAAATAAGATCTGGTGTGAATATGGAATATATTGGACCACTCCATCAAGTACCTCCAACGTAAAGGGTAAACGTTTTTAATAATTATAACTCGTTAAGATATGAAAAAGAGTCGGTTCGTCTTAAAATTTTGCACATTCCACTATTTTTAACACAACTTAACACAAGATTTGGCGTGAAGATAGGATATGTCCCTCTACTTCTGGTAACTCCCCACAAAGGGGTCTAAATTTTGAATAGCAAGGCGTTTAGCGAAAGCGAAACAAGCATCCGATTCTCTTCAAATTTCACATATTCCAATTATCTTTATCCGTATTAAATGACCTGGAGTACTTCGGTCCACTATATTTGGTACCTCACTCGTGTTTCAACTTTTTTTAAAGACTATCACATATCTCTTTAGAACCTTCCCCATAAATGGTCAAATCGCAAGTCAAAATATATTTTATTAAACGAACGTTGACTGCGGGTATACATCTATCAACAAACCCTACTGACACAATTTAACTTTTTATACCCTCCTTATGGAGGGAATATTAAGTTTGTCAATCTTTTTGTAACACCTCGAAATACACATTTTATACCCCACAAAGTATATATATTCTTGATCAGCATAAAACTCCATCTGGAATTAACAGTGACCGTCCGTCTGTGTAAATCAGTATAGCTTCCGAACGAATTGAAGCAGTTTGATAAAATTTTGCTCAAATGTTTGTTTTGTCTGCTGACCCACGGGCTATATAGTCCCCATATAACTGTATCTTCCTACATTCGGTATTTTGATGATTTTCGTATTTGAAGTTCCCAATAGGTACCATCTATGATAGAAAATTGTCTATGCATGTCCAGGTCTTCGTATAGCCCCCATATAACGGTACCTACCTTTATTTCGTATTTTTTAAGATTTTACCGACAATATTTACCAGATCTTTTTCAAATTTCGTATTTGAAGTTCATAATGTACCACAGCCTGTGATAGACAGCCTGTGACAGATTCCACGTCTTCATAATGACCCTAAAATAACGGCAAATCCCTATATTCGGAAATTTTAAGATTTCAACGAAATTTTTAACGAATTCTGCTTTATTTATTTATTTTTTGAAAATTTTCAAATTTGTTCCAAATGGTGGAAGGTATTCAAAGTTCGGCCTTGTCGCACTTACAGCTGCTTCACTTGTTTTTTTATTTTGAGTTCATATTTTCTAAAAGGTTGTTCATTTAGATTTCTTAGTTGCTTGTTAGTTTGAATTTTAAAAGGCGTAGCGTCTATAAAAAACTGAAAAAAATGTGCAAGGAAAAAATCCGACGATAGACTTTTTATACCCTACAACACTATGTGTTGGGGGTATTATAAGTTTGATTGGCCCAAAAATTATGTAACACCTCGAAATATTGGTTTCTCACATAGGAAAGTTTATATGGATCTTCCTATCTCGCCGAGCTAAGTAGATCTAGCTATGTATGTCCGTCCGTCAGTCTGTCCATGTTAATTTGTAATTACTCTACAGGTCGCAATTGTGGTCCGATCTTCACCAAATTTAGAATGGAGGTGGGGTAGGGCCAGAATAAAAGCCCATTGCTTTTGAAGATGATCGCACAATATTTAGGGGTTGAATGGACCAAAAACTGAAAAATTTCCTGATTTTGCAGTTGCTCTACAGGTCGCAATGATGGACCAATCGACGCGGAAGTTAGCATGGGGCTAGAGCTTAGATCTGGGCAGAAGCCTTCCAATTTTGATGGTCATGCGGCAATATGTAGTGGGTGAAATAGGCCATAACAATTGTGTTTAATAAAAGTAACATTTTCCATTAAACCGCGAACATTTTTAATCCCGACGAAATCACAACTAGACGAACAGGTCAATTCTGACCGTTACGTACATTCCTTTAGTAAATATATCGGATATATATAGCGAAATATATACAATGTATATATATAAAGGAAGGGGATGTTATCGAGAATGCTTATATCTCAAGAATGGATGGATCGATTTTGACAAATTTTGTCAATTCAGAATGCCATGTTGGCATAAAAGAATAAAGTTTAAAAAAATCACATAAAAAGATGCCAATAATGATGTTAATATAGATTTTGTAGTATTTTGTGACATTTTTTTATTTTCATATTTTTTTATCGCATGCGATTTTTTCAATTTGACTTATAATATTGTAGTGTATATTTCGTAATATTTTTTCACCTTACAACACAAGTTGGGGTTATTATATACAGATTGCAATTATCGTCCGATCCTCACGAAAATCTTTAGAAGAGTAGGGTTAGACTCAGAAGGGCTAGGCCTATTTTTTTTCAAAGATGTCCGCAATATAATAATAATTAGGGGTTAAAATTGACCAACAACTAAAAATGTTCCTGATTTTGCAGCCGTTATAAAGGTAACAAATATAAACTAATGGACACAAAATCTCATATGAAGTTAGAGTTAAGGACAGCGGGTAGAATGGACGACTACTTTTCCGTGGAAAATTCCTTACATTACTTACAGGCGATATCCGAAATACACAAAATGCGAACTTCTGGCTTTTTTATGCTGACTTCATTAACGAATATAGCCAAATATCGCAGATAATGGAATGGATTTGGACATATTGTAGTGTTGTAGGGTATCACATGGTCGGCTCCGTACGACTATAGCCTTTGCTTACTTGTTGAGTAGGTTGATCAAATTTGTTAAAATTGTTAAATTGTTAAAATTGTTATGTCTTTTGGCATTGAAAAGGGGTCTTGTAGGTCCACGTCTTCGTATAGCCCCCATATAACGGTACCTCCCGATATTGGGTATCTTGATGATTTTAGGGACATTTTTCACCAGAATTGTTTCAAATTTGATTTTTTAAGTTCGTAATGAATACTACAGCCTAAGACAGAAAATCGTCTGTGCAGGTCCACGTCTTGGTATATCCCCCATATAACGGTACCTCCCGATATTCGGTATTTTGATTTTATCGACATTATAACAGATTTTTTTTAAGTTACGCATTTGAATATTGTAATGTCTTATGATAAATGTTACCTACGCAGGTTCATGTCGTCGTATAGACCCTAATATAATACCTACATTCGGTATTTTTAAGATTTTGACAGAATTTTTAAAGGATTTTATTGTTATTGAGAATTGCCAAATTCGTTCCAAATGGTGGAGGGTATTCAAAGTTCAAAGCCCGGCCGAACTTACAGCTTTTTTACTTGTTCAATTTTCAATTTCTAAGAAATATTTTTTTTCTAATTTTAATTGGCAGCAATTCCAATCTATTTTCTAAAGTGGAATCAATTGAACATTTATTCAATAGAGTCATATCAATGCATTACTAGCTTTATATTCTCAAATGAAGAGATAACGCTGATGTACTCATAATGCGATGAAAAGGAAATCGTTTGCATCGAATAGCTAGTTATTATATTTCAATGTTTCGTTGAATAACAAGTATGAATTGGATGCGTGCATGAGTGTTAAAGGTGAATTTCGATAATTAGTATATTGAAAATACATTGGTGCAATTCGAAACAATTTCCCTGCTTTTCAAAATGTTTTCACCTATATGATGTGCATTGAATCCCAGGGCCTCGTAATAACTAACAACGTTGCTTGTATAAAGTTCACTTATTTTAAAATATTCCCTGTGTGCTTCACTTGCTTCGACATCATAATGTCTTTTTGATAATTTTGTCATCACACCTAGCGTCAGCGAATTAGTTGCCTATTATGTCAAAATGCTATTTGTTATAGTTTTGCTATTCTCCTTTGCTTTTTCTCGCTTCCCTGCAGCTCTCTTTAGCGCCTTGCCACGTAACTATTCATATTTCATGCCAGTTTTAGTCTGCCTTCATTTTGGCCTCCTTATAATTAACTTTTAATGGACGAATGTTGATAGTTTGTCGTTGTGCCCGCTCGCCATGTAGTTGACTTTGCAGAGATAGCAATGTGCTGGCATAAAAGTTTATAGTTTCACTAGTTATAGTTTGCCCTCCTCGAACTATCTATCTAGTCTGCTGTTGTTGTTGCCATTTAGTGTTCTTTGTACCTGTTTCCTTTTCGATATTTTCTTGGCATCGAGTTTCAATGTGTTTTGTTTTTTAGGGGGTGGTATTTGTGTGTCATACTTTTTGAGCTCATTAAAAGGTAAGGCTGGAAATAAATAGACATAATAGCCTTCCATTACTGGAAGATGATAAGGAAAAGGGGTGGCCCTGTGTTTTTTAATGTTTCCTCTGGGGGGTTTAGAAAGGTTTAATGGGAAATATGGTCGGTGTGAAAGACTAACATATTTTTCTTTAATGAAATGGGGGGTTTGGAAAGTTTTGCCGAATTTCTTGTACATATTCGGCAGCCATGTTCCCAGAAGTGCATTTCGATATACATTTAGGTGGATGGCACCCAACTGGTATAAAAATAAACTTTTCTTTGTAAAATGTACAAAAGGTCTGAGTAGAAACCAACTCGGAAGGGACCTGTTCTTGGTAAATTTCTATAAAACAAAATCAATATAAGATACGACATAGCTTGAAGTGTTTCAAATTTATCGTTTGTATGCAGTTTTATTTTTAATGGTATCGGTAAATGTAAGTTCCGATACAACAAAAAGTTGCAAAACGTTGACAATAGTGGTAAATATAGGAAATATTTTGGTCTCAGTACCTTCTAGGTTCTAGAAATTTTAATGCCTCAGTAAATTACTGATATTTTAGACGGTGCTGTAGCTACTGGTGTACTCAACATAGCTCTTTTTTTAATCTTCCAAATCGGATTATACATTAAACAGTTTTTTGTTTCCTAGTAGACACCCTTCGTATCAAGAATATGAACAAATCAGTAAGGAAAGGTGAAAATTCAGTCGATACCGGCTAAATTATGCCCTACACAACTAAGCATACTAAGCACAGCTACACATAACAAATAAACGATTATATTGAGAATTTATGTAGTATGTCTAATAAATGTGTTCATACATAATTTTTTTGAATGAAAGCAAAAAATGTCGGAAATAACATCAAATTTTAGTATAAGTTTAGATTTGGTCGAATTGGTCATCTTTGGTACGAATTATGGCCTTCAAACGGCCAATAAAAACGTCTCACGATGCCCGAATGTTGGTCTGTGGTATTTTGGTCCATTCCCGGCGATGGGCTTGATTAAGGTGATCGGCACTTAGGTATTTTTAGTGCCAACCTTTCTTTCCAAAATACTCCAGACACAATAGCCCAACGGATTGGTATTGGGAGATTTTGGTGGCCACTGTGCTCTCGAAATGAAGCGTGGAAACTCATTTTGTAACCATTCTTGGGTGGCGCGTGCTGAGTGCGATGGTGCTGAGCCCTGTTGGAATGTCCGAGGTCTGCGGCCAAAATGTTTGCGTGCCCAGCGCCCTATAATACACCCTCCAGAATATTTTCGCGATAATATTCGGCATTTATTCTGATGCCACGGTCAATTAATACGACCGCAGAGCGACCATCGGCTGCTATGGCGGCCCACACCATCACCATGGCCGGCGTTTGAGTTCTGGTAGCCAACCGATAGTGCACATTTTCAGCTGACCTCATTGGCAAGTAAACACGATCATTTTCTTTGTTTACAAACTGCTGGACAATGAATGTTTTTTCATCGGAGAAAACCAAATTCGGCAGTTCACCACTTTCGGCCAAGCGAAGCTACTCTTTAGCTCTTTTTTCTTTCTGTTTCGGTGTAAGTTCTTGCGCTGTTTGGAATTTCAATGGCTTTACGCCGAGCTCATTTTTCAATATTTGCCGAATGGAATATTGCGCTATGTTCAGCTCATGAGCCATTTTTCGGCCACTGCGACGCAGGTTTCGATCAAGTCGCTTCTTTACTTTTCGAACCATTTCAGCTGATTTTGCTGTTTTCTTCCGTCCACTTCCTTGACGTTGGACTGCTCTAGCAGTATCACGGTAACGAGCGATGGTAAGAGACGCAAAAGATTATTCACATTTAATTGCTGGAGTGCTCTAACCGTAGCCATTTGTGGTTTTCCAGCCAAATATAAAGAAATCACACTATTACGTTGGAAGTCCATCACGAATAACTTTTTTTTTTTGGAAAATTCTCACCAATATGCTTTTGAACGCTTGTAAACAATATAATGGGCTGTCACTGGAATAATTTTAGCAGCTGTCGGACGAGTGGCTTAGAAACGACAGCAGTCTGAAGTTGGTTGCAGTTTTTCTATCTCACCCTGTATATACAATATTTTTTTCCGATTTTATTGGAAATTGAGACAGGAAAATCCAAATTTCTAAACGGGGACTGAAGTACCCCAATAATCTTAGGTATAATATCTTTTTTTTATTTATTTTCAATGGCCCATGGGCGATTCCAAAAACTTCTATACATGAATACTATTGAAATCAATCAATAATATCAATCCTTCTACAAAATGTCAGCTATATCTTCTTTAATGCGAGCTATATCGCGATTTCAAGAGACGTACAGGACCAAGTCGACATACAACTTTACGCTTAACGGAGTTTATACGTACTTTAATGGTTGGAGTTAACAAAAAACAAGACCATTCCTATATAAACAGTTTATCCTACTTACTTCCCAGTTGTCAAAACGATGTCAATAACTTAAAAAAATATTAAAATTTTCTGCTATCCGCCACCTGGGAGTCTTCCTCGTTTGTTACAACAATAAATCTTCGATCTACCACATTCCTATTTTTCATTAAGTTTTCATCACTAAAACTACATGCGATTTTATTTATTATCTTCATTGTACAAAATAAGACCTCCATAAAAATTCCTTCACGTATTTCGCAGCGAATATGTTTTCCGAACACCAACAACAACTACAACTATTTATGTCGCTAAATACTGTCATGTGACCTATTTACCTTAATCACCGCCCATACCCTGCACATTGCATTCTCACACATATTGTTATGATGACAACAATAGCACACACACACACACACACAGCAGAGTACATATAAATTAAGGAGAGACGTGATGGTTATAACCCTATGTTTGGAATTAGAATCCCTGGAGGATCCTCTTAAGAACATTACTTGAAATGACTGCAATCATACTTCTGGTGTGTTCACATGTATGTACGCTTGTGTGACTGTGTGTTTTCATAAATGTGTCCACATATTTACATAGTTCTACGAAATAGTTAGCATTCCTAATACTCACACACACACACTTGGACGATGTGTATGATGTAGCAGGACAAGCTGTTCCCCCGGGCTTAGAAATCCTTGGTAGTCGTTGTAGCAACTTAACTATGAGAAACTTTTAAATATGACCGACCATGTTTGTTCTGTCAATGATATGGGCGGTCGGGGGTGAAGTGTATGTGTGTGTGCGTGCACACAGTCTGACAAATTGCTAGGAAAATTTATGAAATATATAAATGTGTTTGTAAATGAAATTCAACTGGTTTATTTCAATGGACATGGGAAAATATTGCGTATGTGTTTTCATGAAAGTGTATAACTAGTCAATGACACTTACTTTCGTAGCTTACTTTTTCAAATCTAATTAATTAATTTATTTACAAATTTTATTTCAACACACTTCTAAATGTAATTTGTTAAGGTTGTGGCCTCGATGCGTATGTGGTTGAATGAAATTAAAATGGGGGGAAAACTTGTTTCGAAAATGCAATTGGAAAGAGGATTTTTATGAACTCTTACAATATATTTGATGATGTTCCATTTAAGAATTAAAAAGACGCATCAGCAGAATAACGTATTACAAGGTCCTGTAAACATACTCCTTTTGCATTACCAGGAGGTTGAAAATAATGGAAAATTCTTAAAAATTATTACCCAGCAGCTTTTGGGAACAAAAATTTCGGGATAAAAACTATTTTAAAAGCAGTTAAAATTCGAAATTTTAATGCCTCCGAAATGCCGAAATTTAATGCCTATATTGAAATAAATTCCGAATATCAAGTGTTACGATTATAGGGGTCCATTCGAAAACGTTGATTTCTGCAGTCAATTACCGGCCAGAGAAAGTTGAGCCCGTAAACAAGTAAAAAAGCATATAAGTTCGGCCGGGTCGCCTACTGCCATGGAGCCTACCCGAAGTCGTGAATTTGTAAAAGCAATTTTCTGTCATAGAAGTTAGTATTAATTACAACCTACAAATTTGAAGCTACTTCATTGAAAACTGTGACACAAATCATCAAGATACCGACCGAATATCTGCAAGTATAGTTATATGGATGCTATACGAAAACATTGAACTCTATGGCCAAATTACATGCCAGAGAAGGTAGCGCTTTTTTAGACTCCAAATAGATTTTTTGAGATAATTCTGTTAAAAGACATAGTTAATATTCTTAAAATACCGAAAATCTGGAGGTATATAGGGGATATACCAAAATGTGAACCTACTTGGCCCATTTTGAAATCCTCGCCATATGACCCTAAAGTATATATAGGGTAAGATAAAAAACTGTAACAAAGTTAAACGCCATAATTTTACATATTTTTCTAAATTTGATTGAATGAAATCAAAAAATGTCGGAAATATCATCAAATTTTAGAATAAGATGAGATTTATTTGAATTGGTCACCTTTGGCACGCATTATGGTCTTCGAACGGCCAATGAAACCGTCGGACGCTGTCCGAATGTTGCTCTGCGGTATTTTGGCCCATTCCCGGCGAAGCGCTTGCTTGAGGTGATCAAGACTTTGGTATGTTTTTAGTACCAACCTTGCTAAATATAAAATACTCCAGACACAATAGCCCAAACGGATTGGTATCCGAAGATTTTGCGGGCCATTGTGCGCTGGAAATGAAGCAAGGAACCTCATTTTGTAACCATTATTGGGTGGCGAGTGCTGAGTCCAAGGTCTGCGACCAAAGTGTTTACGTGCTCAAGGCTTTAATCGTTATCGCGGCCCACACCATCACCATGACCGGCGTTTGAGTTTTGGTGGCCAACGGAAGTTGCACATTTACCAAGTATACACGATCATTTTCTTTGTTTACAAACTGCTGGACAACGAATGTTTTCTCATCGGAGAAACTCAAATTCGGCAGTTCACCACTTTCAGCCAAGCGGTGTAACTTCTTGCACTTTTTGGAATTTCAATAGCTTTACCCCGAGCTCAGTTTTTAATATTTGCCGAACTGATTATTGCGACATATTCAGTTCACGAACCATTTTTCGGCCACTGCGACGCGAGTTTCGATCAGGTAGCTTCTTTATTTTTCGAAACATTTCTGGGTTTTTTTTCTTCCACCCACTTCCTTGACGTCCGGCTACGCTACCCAGTATCACGGTAACGAGCGATGGTGCGAGACACAAAAGATTTATTCACATTTAAATGCTACGGAAAGCCACTTGTGGTTTTCTAGCCAAATATAAAAAGCACACTATCACGCTTGAATTCCATCACGAATAACTTTTTTGCTGGAAAATTCTCGCCAAAATGCATTTGTTCGCTTGTAAACTATATAACTGGCTGTCACTGGAATAATTTTAACAATTTAACTGGAATAATTTTAACAATTTAATTTAGAAACGACAGCAGTCTGAAATTGGTTGCAGTTTTTTCATCTCACCCTGTAGTAAAAACTATGTGAAATTTTTAAAACATTTTAGCTGGACTCCTAGGATTTGGAAATTGTTGTTCTTGTTTCAATGATGGTGTGTCATTAATAACGTCTTCCCACATTTTAAATGATACTCTACTAATAATAGCAAACTATTACTAAGCACATGCGTAGGATTATTAAGGACGATGTGTACATCCTCCCTGAAGATGTACATTTACAACCACCATACAAACAACCATAACTTCATACGGACTCACAAACAGATATGCACACATCTACAATTATAAACGTACGCAGACATTAATTACATTATGTACTTTGAAATCCATTTAAGCCATGTTATACTCCTAAGGGCACCACCGCTACACCTAATAATACTTGTCAAAAGGACCACTCATAAAACCCACACATTGCTCTAACTCACACCATCTTACAACATACAAGAACACAAACAAAGAACATCGTACTGCAATAAGGATGTTAGACATAATTCGGATCACAACAACAACAACAACAAAAAATAATAGTGTTCCAGTCTGTGAAGCGTGATGATGATGACGATGAGATGGCGCTGACATGACAAAGCAAATACTGGTGATGATGATTACCATTGGGATTCGTAATATTTTCTCGACATTTCTTTATTGCTCCGATAATAAAAGTTTATTAATAATTTCTTCGTCCGCTATCCGGCTTGTGTGATAAAATAGAGATTTTTATTAATTGCCGATTAGTGTTTGTTGTGTTGCAACATGACAATTAAAAGTAGAGGCAGAAGATGGAAACATTAAAGTTGTGGAAATTAATTAAGACGTGTGCACTTTTTTGTGCATTGTCATAAAGTAGTGAGAGTAATTTACGTTTATTGGAGGAAATGACTTTAATATTTGAAATGAAAACCTAGGAAGTTTTATTAAGGAACAGGATGTATAAAATGTGAAGTGAAGTATATTTAAAATAATCGTACAACAATATAAATTATCCCTTCCCTCACATAATTAATAGTATGAGATAATTAAAATCCTAAAAAGTTTGCAAGATATGTCATGAAGGCTGTAAATGTTGGGCTTCCCAGGACGAAACAGGCGAAACACTTGTCATCCCTTTTTTGATCTTCTGTCAGGTTTCGGTGAAAATTACACATTAATTGTTATTACTACTGAGCCGTGTCATAATTTCCATTACAATTATGGTCATTCGGTCTTAACCCACACAATGGAATGGGGATTTTGTCCCAAAATAAACCGGCCATAATCCACAGAAAGTAGCGAACATAATCCTCATTATATTAGGATAATGTCAAAAACGATTGCGTATATAAACCCCATTGCCTGATTAGGCAAAGTATATTTTTTCTTGGTGGAAGAACCTGGTTATCTTGATTTTATCCGATTCTTAAATATGGGTATCATTCTAAAGCATATGGAAATACCTACCTTCCAAGTGGTCATATGATGGGGTAGCTTGAAGCGGTTCCGGAGTAATATACGAAAAATTGGTATTTTTGTACCGGAACTCGGAATAACCGCAAAAAAGTCGAATATAAACAAATTATATGGTATAAGATCTGCCTTTCCAAATTATGCTGATATCTATTGAAGATATTAGTGATAAAAATCATTAAATCATGATTTTATAAACATTTACATATTTATCTGACATTTATAGTTTTTTAAGTAGCCGGCGTTCAGCTGGGCTTTGAGATTTTCTGGATATGTTCAACACCGGCTACGTGATCCACAATTTATCTAAATGTCATATATTCCGCCGTAGCTTAAGATATTCTTCTATGTCTAATACATGACATTTTTAAGTAGCCGGCCTATGGCCGGAGCCTGGTTTTTTATCCTCTGGGGTATGTTTAACACCGGCTACGCGATCCAGAGCTTCGCCTCCCCTTTTGGAAGCCGACATAATCATCCATTATATGGAGGTTACGGCAAAATAAACTCAGATACAATGCCCATAGTTGCAATGAGGATTATATCCGGGCACCTGCCAATTCTTATAAATAAATAAAATTTCAATAAAATCAAACTAAAAAGTATAAGTTGGATTTGCCGAAAGATGTACAGGGTGAGGGTGAGAAAAAACTGCAACAAGTCAAACGTATAATTTTTAATTTTTTTTAATTTTATTGAATGAAAGCAATACGGCCAATGAAACGTCACACGCAGACCAAATATTGCTCTGAGGTATCTGAGGAGGTTTTTGTCCATTCCCGACGAAGCGCTTGCTTGAGGTGATCGACACTTTGGTATTTTTTAGTGCCAACCTTGCTTTCCAAAATACTTCAGACACAACATTCCAACGGATTGGTATCCGGAGATTTTGGTGGCCATTGCGAGCTGGAAATGAAGCGAGAAAACTCATTTTGTAACCACTCTTGGGTGGCGCGTGCTGAGTCCTGTAGGAATGTCCAAGGTCTGCGGCCAAAATGTTTGCGTGCCCAAGGCTTTAATACCCCCTCCAGAATATTTTTGCCTTTATTTGGATGCCACAGTCGATTAATATGAGCAGAGAGCGACCATCGGTTGTTTTGGCGGCCTACACCAACGCCATGGCCGGCGCTTGAGTTCTGGTGGCCTACCGAATGTGCACATTTTCAACTGACATATTTGGCAGGTAATCACTATCATTTGTTTGTTTACAAACTGCTAGACAACGAATGTGTTCTCATCGGAGAAAACCAAATTTGGCAGTTCACCACTTTCGGCCAAACGAAGCAAATCTTTAGCTCTTTTGAGTCTATTTTCTTTCTATTGCCGTGTATGTTCTTGCACTTTTTGGAATTTCAATGGCTTTACCCCGAGCTCAATTTTCAATAGTTGCCGAATGGATATTGCGATATGTTCAGCTCACGAGCCATTTTTCCGCCACTGCGACGAGGGTTTCGATCAAGTCGCTTCTTTACTTTTCGAACCATTTCTGCCGATGTTGCTGTTTACTTTCGTCCACTTCCTTGGCGTCGGGCTACGCTACCAGTATCACGGTAACGAGCGATGGTACGAGACACAAAAGATTTATTCACATTTAAATGCTGGAGTGCTCTAACGATAACCATTTGTGGTTTTCTAGCCAAATTTAAAAAAATCACTTGAATTCCATCACGAAAAACTTTCTCCTGGAAAATTATCACCAAAATGCTTTTGTATGTTCGTTAAAAATATAATGGGCTGTCACTGGAATAATTTTAACAGCTGTCGGACGAGTGTCTTTGGAAAGACAGCAATCTGAAGTTATACATGATGAATGGTATATTTGATGTGAAACGGCCAAAATATGCCTCATCAAAACAACGACTTTAGACCCTAGATCTCTTTAGACCAAATCCATTCAGGACATTTGGAGTCTGTCTGCCTGGTACGCACAATAACTCTCAAAGGGATATCCAATTTGGCCCAGAACTTGGTACATCGTTATATTACTCTCAAACTTAGACCGAGTTCGCAGATGGCCAACAACGGTCCACTCATTCTGGTCATCCCCACAGAAGTTCAACAGTTTAATAAAAATATATTTTACCTCTCAGAAGAATCACTCGACTTTGTGCAAACTTGGCAAGTCGCAATATTTTTGTCCGTGCTAGGTCAGGTGCGATAAAAGAAAATGTCATAAAATGTGAAATAAGCACCCGATTCTATTCAAATGTCACACATCCTCACATTTTTCATAACACAACATCTGGCGGTATGTCGGACCACTTTTTTTAAATTTTTATATCTTTCATAAAATTCGAAATCAGCTTCAGCTTCTCTTCAGATTTCTCATATCCCAATATTTTTACTAACGAAAGTTCTGGTGTGAAATTTAGGATATCAGCCTACCTGTCAAAAATTTTTTTTTAACTAACATATGCGCAGTGTGTACATCTGTCGACAAAACCGACTGTTACTTTTTACACCCTTCACCATAGTATGGAGGGTATATTAAGTTTGTCATTCCGTTTGTAACACCTCGAAATATACATTTTAGACCCCACAAAGTATATTATTCTTGATCAGCATAAAATTCTATGTCGATTTAGCGATGTGGAAATCAATCTAGCTTCCGAACGAATGGAGTAGATTGATACATTTTACTCAAATCTATATTATGTCTGCAGGACTTTTGGTATTGAAATGGGCCATGTAGGTCCACATTTTGGTATAGCCCCCATATAACGGTACCCACAGATATTTTTCACCAGAATTGTTTCACACTTGGCATTTGGAGTTCGTAATAGCTACTACATCCTTAGACAGAAATTGTCTGTGCAGATCCACTTCTTCGTATAGCCCCCATATAACGGTACCTCCCGATATTCGGTATTTTGATTATTTAAGTCTCGCATTTGAATATTGTAATGGCTTATGACAAAAGTTACCTATGCAGGTCCATGTCGTCGTATAGACGCTAATGTAACAGCTACATTCGGTATTTTACGATTTTAACTGAATTTTTAACGGATTTTATTGTTTTTAAGAATTGCCAAAATCGTTCCAAATGGTGGAGGGTATTCAAAGTTCGGCCCGGGCGAACTTACAGCTTTTTTACTTGTTAATTTTTAAAATTTTCGAACTATATTTTTCGTGGTGTAACAAGCAGAAGGATGCAGTAGGTATGCTCCCATATACATGCTTGAATGTACAACAAATATTTTTATTCCGCAATTAATATTGTGATATGTCAAGGGTGACTGTGTCAACAAGCAAATGGTGAACTCGTGCCGTACTCAAATGCGTTTTGCCATTGTTCACTTGATCTAATTACATTACTGTTTACATAATTGACCGTACACACGCATTTTGAGGTCAGCTTGGGGCGAATTGTAAATTGCATTACAAAATATGTTATATTTCCATGCCAGAGACCAAGGAGAGGACGTGTTATCATGATAAATGTAATGGAATGCCATTGCAAAGGACTACAACTCCATATGCCGTGCAGGTGGCTTTGTTTATCGGCTGGTGTATAAAATAAATTCAAATCAAAGGACAAATTTTAATACAAACACACTCATGTGAGTACCACAACACATACATTGTAATGAGTCCTTATTTGAATTTAATTCAAAGTAAATTGCCGGCACAACCAAAAACGGTGGTAGTATGGGTTTATGCGTGTGAGTATGTAAGGCATATGTGTGTTTGTGAAAACCACAATAAATTCCATTTGTTCCTGTTTTCCTACCTCAGGGTATTTTTGTATTCACTCTGTAATCTCGAGAGGTTTTAGGTTTTATGCAAATTATTTTCTAAACCTCAAAGTTACAATAAGAGCAAGTAAGGTGTGTGTGTGTGTGTGAAAAATCAAAAATAAATAAGATATTTATTTTATGCCCACGGTACGTAGAACCTTTCTAATGAAGGCATCATGTTCGGCTTAATTGTTCTTAAACATTTTCCCAAAAAAATATATATTCTCCGAGGAATTGGAATTCTTGGAAGTGCATTTAAAGCGTATAATTAGGAAATAATGAAGTATCATTGAGGGGGTTGATGGTTTCCGCAAATGTGTTTTTTATTGACAGCTTTCCGCAATACGCAGTTATTAGGAAATATTTTATTGCGGAACTAGCTGGTAAAGTTATACTTATGATATTTAATATAAAAGGCTTAAACTATTTCGGTTGGAGGTCATGACAAAATGATAGTAGTAAATATATAGGTTCTGAGAGAGGTTTGTGAGTGAAATTTTAATTAAATCCAGATCCCGGAAGACAAAGCTCCAAAATTTGGTAAAAATCGATTTAGAGTTAAATATACCTCACATGAAATTCCTTCTGATTCAAAATATAACTGCTCCATACCATACTACGCATTCACATATATTTCCGGTTGGTTTAAAAATATTCATCGTAGTGTAGGTTATCATAAACGTCGTGCCGACCCGACTTTTGACCTTTATTTACTTTCTATACC
>NW_026712430.1:0-79477 GCF_030504385.1 Musca domestica
ACCCCGAGCTCATTTTCATTTTTTTTTTGTTTTCCCAGCCAAATATAAAGAAATCAACTACACAAATAACTTTTTTTGGAAAATTCTCACACCAAATGCTTTTGTACGCTTCTAAACAATATAATGACTGTCACTGGAATAATATTAATCGGACGAGTGCTTGAAAATGACAGCAGATTGAAGTTGGTTGCAGTTTTTTCACCTCACCCTGTGTTTTATACTGTGCTTGTCTCCCTTATAAAATATCAATTTTGGATCGGACTTTTTCAAATGTTTGTGTTTGTCTTGTGGAAAATATTTCCATATCCTCAATACTATGTTTTCGCGATGCCAAAAATTTCACAGACCAGCAAAACGTAATATTCTTTCTAGAAAAAATTTGTTGGATCTCTTAGGACTATGTTTTTTTTTTTCTGAATAAAAATTCCCTTAGTCTTTTGTCGTTTGTCGAATAGGAAAAATCCACTGTCCTTTAATATTGATTTCCTATTGATAAAAATATTCCTCAGTTTTTTTTAGCACTGTGAAATGTGAGATTGTCCATATTGCCCAATGACACTTCAAATATCACGTATATGACACTTGTTTCTATTTTTCCGACATCGTTTTTTGGTCATTGTCAAGTTAAGTAAACGTTTCGTTCCGTTTTATTTGTCGGGAATTTGAAATACAAACTCACAAAATGTCCACAAATTTTACCACGTAGCTGCCACCAAAAAGGATAGGAGGAAAATAAGGAAGAAAAAGGGAACGGCAAGACTAGAGGAACGTAAAACAATTGCCAATGTACATCCGGCTAGAAATGTTGGTGCTCTCTCTTCTTAAAATACCAAAAGTTATTCTAACAAATGGTTAAGCAGCATCAGCAATACAGAATGCAAAAAGAAATGCACTCCTGCCTTCCCCGCATTCTTTGCTAAACATTTCCCGGAATGTTTCCTCGTCGTCAATGTTAAGCAATGGACCAGAGATTTTGCAATCCATGTTTTCTCGGTGAAAAAGTTGAAAGTTGAATAACTTAAAAATGCTACGACAATGAACGCATCATCCGAAAAAAATTCAAGACGAACATTGAAGCAATGAATAACACCCGCTTCCCAAATGGAAAAAAACATTGCACATATTCCAGAGTCATTTACCAAAAAGATAGCGTTCAAGAAAAAGAAAATGCATTTATACAAATGGCAAGTGGAGTTAACAAATGCATGGAAAGATTGGAGGACGATCTTGTACGATATGACATCTTTCATAGATTAGATATATGGAGATTTTGATCCATAGAAAAGTAGACTTTTTTGAGCAGTAAGATAGCTCCTACTTCATTTTTCTCTAAAAATGCATACATAAAATTGAAAACAATATATACATATAAAAATCCACAATCGGCACTATTTTTTCCTACAGGAAAAATTTAAGTCCTTTAGAACTCTGCTTTCCTTCTCAGAGGGCTGTGTTTTTATAGTCAATTCCAACTTTGTAGTCAATTTTCCAACTATGTAGGATTGGATTCCTGTAAGAAAAGTAACACGATCATTTTGTTTGTTTACAAAATGCTGGAGAACGAATTTTTTCTCATCGGAGAAAGCCAAATTCGGCATTTCGCCACTTTCGGCCACGCGAAGCAACTCTTTAGCTCTTCCGAGCTCATTTTGCAGTATTTGTTGAATGGAATATTGCGATATGTTCGGCTTACGAATGTCGAAAAAGCCGCCATCGGGTTATCCGCCTTTAAAGATCCATATATCTGAATCCAGGAAGGAAAGGTTGAAGTGTAAGCCATAATTTAATATGTATTTTGTGGACTCCCATAATGGACCACTTTCAACTTTTTGGGGGTTTAATAAAAATCGGTTCCAAACATCCATAATTTAGATATCACTCCCGAATGGGAGTAATGTGACCACTTCACAGTGGTCGAGGTCGTATGGAACAGCGGCCTAAATACTTTTAGTGCAGATATCAGTATGAATGTTTGGTTATGGTACCTTGATGGGATACAAATAAAAATGTGTCAAAATGGATATGGTCGATGCATATTTTGACATGGTCCCCTACAACGTACATCCCGAATAAGGGTTATTTGCCCAATTTTGTCACATTTCTACACCCATTGTAATGTTATTTGTAAAGGTACCTCTAAAAATAGAAGTATTTTTTATGTAAATCAATTCTAAATTTGATTATTTTTTTGTAAACAAAATAAAATAACAATTCAATATAAAATTAAAAGTTACATTTTGCACAAATAATTGTTTAACCCAAGGCCCTATTGGAATTGGAGATAATCAGTCAAAATTTAGGTATAGCTCCATATATATTTTCATCCATTTGCTTCATATTGTGCACCAAACTTGTAATATCAGCCCAAATAGTATGGAACATACATACGACCAATTGGACCTGAAATATATATGCCAAATTTTATCGAGGTCGGTTCAGATTTAGACATAGCTCTCATATATATCTATCCGATTTCAAGTTAATTGTGCACCAAATGGATAATACAAGGCCGAATTGAAAAGGCACAAATGCCTCGATAATTTAGTAGAAATCGAGGAGAATATTCCTCCTATATATTAGTTCTTTTCGACTTTTAATTATTACTATAATCATAGTTGGTATTATTTAATTCTCACAAATTCCCCATAAAAACATTTATTTGTTATGTGAGGCTCTACTAAATATTCAAAGTGGTGTAGGGTATCATGAAGTCGGCCCCTCCCAACTTTATGACTTTCTTTACTGGTTATTGTTTGGTAACGTTCGCTGTCCCGTTGTAGAAGGGTCAAAGCTCAGAAGAAGACGGTTAATAAGATCTGTGTTTGTTGAAACACGAGAATTTTTTCGGGTATGATTTAGTCGAAACTTTTTTATATCTTTGTTTCTAGACTCCCCGGCCTCCTCCTGTAATTCTCCAAACGATACAATGGCATAATTTATAATGTCGGGTACATGTATTAACATTTTATGAACTGTGGGTGAAATAGTACCATGAATATCTATTTGTTAATTCTTTAGCAGTTTCCAGTGCAAAGACCTTAAATTTTTCGACATTAAAAAAAGTTAAATTAACACATTTAGAATCTCAGGACCATTACTTATGGCGTGAAAAAATCACATTGGAGGATTCAGGGGGGAAAACAGTTAAAACTTTAACTGAAATCCAATTTTATTTTCAAAATTAATCTTCAAAGACAACTCAGAACACTCACATCTTTATATTATAACATCTACTAATCACACAAATTACTGCACTAAAAATAAGTCAATGCCTTGCTTTTCAATAATTATGCCAATATTTGTCATTTTAAAATGTATTTAATTTGCTATTATTACTCCACTTTTTCACTGATCCCACTGAAAAAACAACGAACTACATTTCTCTTTTTTGATGCTATTCTCGAAGTGGGCCGTCAGGATGAAGCCAAGATTATTATGTTTTCTAAAAAGCTTAACCCCATAAGAGTTCATGTGTACACATTTGACAATAAATATCTGATTTTCATATTTGAATTTTGGCCAATGGCAGCGACCCACTGTGCACTTGTTGGATAGGTACTTTCATTATGCAAGAAGAAACTTATTGCATTTGTTGTTTAGAAAACTTACATTTTTCTCCATTGTTTGCAACAGCAAAATGCAAATGAAAAGTTAGCAAATGAAAGTACACAATGAATAGAAACGGAAGTAGTTTTTTTTTTTAACTTCCTGAATGCCAATGACATGACCAATGTGGGAGCAGCAAAAGCGGCAAAAGTCATTGCCACATGCAGCTGATATGCGGCAACGGCAGTGAAGAGAAGAAGTAATAGTTTGATAGAAAAATGACATATTGTATTCCTAGTTTGTTGTATCCACTCACAGTTATGAAAGAGCAGGATCCTGTATCATATTGTGAATATTGCTAGTTAGTTCTTCTTTCTCGAAACTTATCAATATATTTTTCTCCTGATGAAGTACAGTTTGGCATAACTGCATTATTTGGTCTATGAACTGTCATTTTGTTTTCATCTCAAGTGCAATATTTACAGGTTTTACAAAACAAGTATTTGCCGAAAATTGTTGGTCTCATAGTTTTTGATTCAAAAAAATTATTTTAGAAAAAACTAAAAATAACTGTGATTATATTGCTATTGGAAAGAAACACGGACTGTCTGGAATATGGGATTTTCATATAGGAAAACATTATATATATCTTTGACCATATAAAAATGGTATAGAACTTCTAAATTATACAGAAAGTTTTGTATGTCTTCAAGAATCATTGATTTAAATAATTAGCCATGTGGGTCCACTTTTGGGTATAGTCCCGTTGTAAGGGTAAACCCCGATATCAAGTATTTTTATGTTTTAGCCATATTTCCCATCTTATTTTGTCAAATATTGGTCTTTTGTCTTATAATTGGGTAGAAACGGTACTAGTAAAAATATCAATATTGATCCAGTTTTTGGTGCAGCCCTTATTTAACGATACCCCTGATTTTAGTTATGGTGAGGGTTGGGGCCATATTTCCATTGAAAATAAATTAAGACCCAGGACTGCAATTTTCTATAAAAAAAAAGCAAAAAATGCCATTTCTTGTGGAACGGAATATATACAGGGTGATATAAAAAAGTGGAACAAAGTCAAACGCCATATTTTGCTTGAGTTGGTCGACACTTTGGTATTTTTTAGTGCCAACTTTGCTTTCCAAAATGCTCCAGACACAATAGTCCAAAGGATTGGTATCCGGAGATTTGGTGGCCATTGTGCGCTTGAAATGAAGCGAGGAACCTCATTTTGTAATCATTCTTGGGTGGCGCGTGCTGAGTGCGATGGTGCTGAGTCTTTTGGAACTTCCAAGGTCTGCGGCCAAAATGTTTGCGTACCCAAGTCTTAAATACACCCTCTTGAATATTTTGCGATAATATGCGGCATTTATTCTGATGCCACGGTCGATTAATACGAGCGTAGAGCGACCATCGGCTGTTATGGCGGCCCACACCATCACCATGGCCGGCACTTGAGTTCTGGTGGCCACCGAGGGGTGCACATTTTGGCAAGTAACACGATCGTTTTGTTTGTTTACAAATTGCTGGACAACGAATGTTTTTTGTCGAAATGACAGCAGCCTAAAGTAAGTTGCAGGTTTTTCCATCTCACCCTGTACATACACTTTTGATTAAAACATATCTTTCGACTTTTAAAACTTTACAGCATACTTTCAATTTAAACCTGACAATTGGGTTTTCCACTTCTTTAATTATCGTTCCTCCTCCTCCGCCTCCACATCTGCATCTACTCATAACATTTTTCAAAACTTCGTCTTGGTTGTGTAATGAAGCAACAGCAGAACACATTATGGAATAATTGAAATTTAAATGAATATAATGGACTTGTTCTTTCTTGGCAACTTGGCTGAAGGCAGAGCGACTTTTCCACAATATATTTCTTGCATCCTGGCTTGATGGCTCCTACACGCAACAACTTTGTCCTTTGGCCAACACAAACACTCACACACACTCACACAGTCTCATTACCAATTGTGGTCGTATTATATTCCTTATGAGATTTTAATTATCTTCCGCTCCATACTCTGATTCTGATCTGGACCGAATGAAGACATTAGACTTTGTAAGAGCTGCTGGTGTATTCAAAGATTTGCATAACTCCAACTTCAACTACAACGAACTACTCTCTTTTGTTCGCCATGCCAGACGCCATAGCAGCAAGGATATAGTTTTTCATTCTTGACAAGATACACCTGTTCTTGTGTGTTGGTTTTTTCTCAATTCTTTGTTGGCGGTGTTAGTTGCAAATAATTTTCTCGGAAAATTAACGCCTTCTACAATGCGATTACTTAGCGCCAGTCGGCCACAAGTCTCCTCCACGCTTCTCCCTCCACCTCTCGTTGAGCAGTAGTAGCGAAGCAGCAGCATTACGGTGAACAACTTTATAATCTTTCGTTCTAATAATGAAATTAATGAGATTTGTGTTAATTTTCTGCTCGGTGCATTTGAAACGACTTAGGCAGACGTAGTGCCACCAACTAGAGAGCCATTGCAGGACATCTCATGATAAGAGCTTAAGGGTACATCATCATCGGTAAAAGGATTTGTAACATTTCACTGGAAAGTCCATTAAAATATCATCAGCCGAAAATGAGTCATTAGCATGATCCTTGCATAGAGAGATTTGCTGTTGCTAATGCAAAGGAGGCAAGGAGGAGGAGCTATCTCATTTAATGGCTTTAGCAAGAAAGGAAATTAGTTTTGTTGGATAATTAATTTCATTAGATAATTTTGAAAATGTGTTTAGTTTTGTAATGTATTTAAAAATTAC
This sequence comes from Musca domestica, assembly GCF_030504385.1. NCBI lineage: Eukaryota > Metazoa > Arthropoda > Insecta > Diptera > Muscidae > Musca > Musca domestica. Next base: position 6,323 of record NW_026712430.1, read on the forward strand.
TTTTTATTCAATACATAAAAAATACAGGGTGAGATAAAAAACTGCAGCAAAGCCAAATGCCATAATTTTTACATATATTTTTTAAATTTTATTGAATAAAAGCAAAAAATGACGGAAATAGCATAAAATTTTACAATAAGTTTAGATTTGTTCGAATTGGTCACATTTGGCACGAATTATGGCCTTCAAAGGGCCAATGAACCGTCAGTCACTGCCAACGAAATGACAAAGTTAACAACCTCCATAGTAGGTGGAGGGTAATCAAATTTAGAAAAAGTTTGGTTCGCGAAGCCGGGGCCGGCTAACCACAAAATTATCATATTTGGAACCGTGAAATAATATTCAACTATTTTTATACCCTCCACCCTACTATGGAGGGTATAATAACTTTGTCATTCCGTTTGTAACTCCTCGAAATACTCATGTCAGACCCAACAAAGTATATATATTCTTGATCAGCGTAAAATTCTAAATCGATTTGGCTATGTCCGTCTGTCTGTCCGCCTGTCTGTCTGTTGTAATCACGCTATCTTTCGAACAAATTGAGATAGAAGGCTAAAATTTTGCACACGTGTTTCATATAGCCTCCATATATAAGTACATCCCGATATTCGGTATTTTGATGATTTTAGCGACATTATTCACCGGAATTGTATCAACTTTGGTATTTGAAGTTCGAAAGGAATACTACAGCCTATGACAGAAAGTTATCTGTGCAGGTCCACGTCTTCGTATAGCCCCCATGCAACGGTACCTCCCGATATTCGGTATTTTGATGATTTAAGCGACATTATTCACCGGAATTGTTTCAAATTACTTATTTAGAGTTCGTAATGAAAACTTCAGTCTGTGACAGAAAATTGTCTATGCAGGTACAGGCCCCATATATCAGTACCTCCCTAGGTACAATACCCACCGAAATTTTTTGATATGTCGTATTTGACGTTCGTAATGGATGCTATATGCATGTGACAGAAATTTGTCTATGCTGGTCCAGGTCTTCGCACAGCTCCGATATAACGGTACCTCCCTATATACGGACATTTTAATGATTTTAGCTACATTATTCACCGTTATTTCAAGTTTCGAATTTGAATATGGTAATGGCTTATGAGAAACAAGGCCTATCTAGGTAAATGTTGTATCGACCCCAATATAACGGCTATATTCGGTATTTTTAAAATTTTAACAGAATGTTTGAAGGACTTTATTTTTGAAAATTTCCAAATTCGTTCCAATGGTGGGAGGTATTCAATGTTCGGCCCGACCGAATTTACTGCTTTTTCACTGTTTTTTTTTTTTTTTTTTTTTTGTGTTTTGACAACTAGACCTTGCTACACATACCGCGTAACAGTGGACTTATTGATAGCGAATTATATTTCGGGACCAGTCCGTTAGTTGCCCATACATTATATTTCAAGTTCGGAACCATTCCATTAGCTGCCTATATTGTATGATTTTATGCTTTTAGACTGTTTTTGTTGGACTTTTTTTCAGTTGACGCATTTGGAAGGCAAAATTAAAGCATTTATTCGAGGTCGACATGGACCGTACTATCAATGCAAATAAAAATTCCATGCATGTTTCTGGTTCATGGGTTTTTCTTAAACCTTCTTATAGCTCTAAAAAATCACCCTTTAAAAAATAAAAAATAAAAAAAAAAATATTACTTTTTAGGATCTGAAATCTGAATTTTTCCAGGGATAGTTCGGGCAATTATAATTAACTATCACAGACAATATTAAAATCCAACTTTTAGTCAAGACCACGCAATTAAAGTGGATTTTCTCAAAACAGGAAATGGCTTATGGATCTATTCGATTTGTTTCTTTAAACATCCATAACTGATAAGAATTTGCATGGAATTGTATGCTGGCATTCGGCATTTATATACTCTGATTTTTGACCTTATGTTCATATGGGATAAGTTATGCTCATAGCCCACTTTAAGAGAAGGGAGTTCCTAAATTGATCGAACATTCCACATCGTTATATTTATATTATTTTATATATTTTTTATGAAATCCGGTAAGTCCTTATTTAAGGATGATTCTAGTTTCGCCTTTATGGAAGGCTTTCAGGCAATAATTTTGGCAGAAAGTCATATGGAAGTTTCCTTATAGAACACCTAATGTGGCCCCATTCTACACAGTAAGTGGGTTTTTTTGTAAAAAATTCTCTTGACGCTTAATACAAATGTAACCAACACAACGTGTTTACATCAATTTGTCACGTTGAACAAATGTGTGCGCGATACCCTGCGTTTGCCGTTCAGTCATTGATCCCGATATGAGTGGAAAGGGGTTTCTTACATCACATGTGTACATTGCTCGAAGTAGCTTCTTCCATTTAAGTAGCAGCAGTTACAATAGAATGACTTATATAAATACATGTTTATCTCCCGGCAAACAATGAGCGCGTGTTAGCGTTTAAAGGAGGGAGCATGGTTACATTTGTCACTTAATATGCTGCGCTTAAACACATCTTTAAGCAAATGTTTTTTAACTGCATTTCATGACAAAGTGACTAGCGAGTTTTGGTTAGAATTTTAAAATGTTATGTGTGCATTTGTAAGGACGTTAGTCTTATTCATTCATCCTTATCATTATTCCAAATTCACATTCAGTTCGAATGAATGCAATTGAACAATTGCTTGAGGACAATGGACTGAGAGAATGGTGGTTGTAATGTGGGGTAGGGGGAATGAGTTACAAATTCTCAAACAGAGGGAAGGAACGAGTGGGAGATCAAGTTGTAGGTGTTTAAGCGGTTGTTGTGTTGAGATAGAATAGTATTTTTATACCCTCCACCATACTATGGAGGGTATATTAATTTTGTCATTCCGTTTGTAACTCCTCGAAATACTCATGTCAGACCCAACAAGGTATATATATTCTTGATCAGCGTAGAATTCTTAGACGATTTAGCCATGTCCGTCTGTCTATCTGTCCGTCTGTCTGTCGGTCTATCTGTTGTAATCCCGCTATCTTTCGAACAAATTGAGATAGAAGGCTAAAATTTTGCACACATGTATATTTTGCCAGTAGTCAGGTTAAGTTCGTAAATGGGCCATGTAGGTCCTAGTTATCATATAGCCCTCATATAACGGTAATTCCCGATATTCGGTATTTGATGATTTTAGCGACATTTTTCACCGGAATTGTTTCAAATTTGGCATTTGAAGTTCGTAATGGATACTACAGCCTAAGACAGAAAATAATCTGTGTAGGTCCACGTCTTCGTATAGCCCCCATATAACGGTACCCCACGATATTCGGTATTTTGATGATTTTAGCGACATTATTTAACGGAATCGTTCCAAATTTGGTATTTGAAGTTCGTAATAGATACTGCAGCATAAAACAGAAAATCGGCCATGTAGGTCCACGTCTTCGTATAGCCCCCATATACCATACCCCCCGATATTCGGTATTTTGATGATTTTAGTGACATTATTTACCGGGATTGTTTCAAATTTCGCATGTGAAGTTCGTAATGGATACTTCAGCCCATGCCAGAAAATTGTCTGTGCAGGACCACGTCTTCGTATAGCCCCCATATAACGGTACCCCCTATATTCGGTATTTTGATGATTTTAGCTACATTATAAACAGATTTTTCTTCAAGTTTCGCATTTAAATATTGTAATAATTTATGACAAAAGTTGCCTATGCAGGGCCACGTCGTCGTATAGGCATTCGGTATTTTTAGGATTTAACAGAATTTTTAACGGATTTTTTTTTTTTTTTTTTTTTTTTTTTTTTTTTTTTTTTTTTTTTTTTTTTTTGGAAATTGTCAAATTTGTACCAAATGGTGGAGGGTATTAAAAGTTCGGCTCGGCCGAACTTACTGCTTTTTTACTTGTTAATAACGAGGTTGGTGCGGGCATTTCGGATATAATTTTGTGAAGTTCTCTGGAACCTAGCTCAAATGTGTGTCAGTCTATTACAAAAAGGAATAGCAAACGACACAGACTGGAAAAAAACCCCGACTAAAGATATGTAACTCGATCGAGCGATTCATTTTTTGCCCAGCGAACCAATTGTACGAGATCGGCTCAATTGTTGGGTAAGGCTTCTGATTTCGGCTATAAGATCGGTTCGAATTTCGAATAAAAGTTATATGCACTGTTTAAGTTCTCCGAAGGATGCTTTCAATTTCTAAAAATATTTTACAACATTTTTTAGCCCAACCTCGATTTTAAATCCGCTAGTGGGTGTGCGTAAAAAATTGCTCTTGTAGTTCTTGTTACATGAAGCAGTAAAGTGCATAATAGTATTTGGTTTGGTAGTTATAGTTAATCATAAATTAAATAACTTCGCATTGTAACGTTTACATTTAACACATGCAGAAATTGGATTGCGACGGGTGAAACCATTCACTGGCGGGTCATGGCACAAGCATTGACTACGAGTCGTGTTTCCCCACGACTGCCAAAAGTTAACAAATAATTTCATTATGCCATTCATTTTGTACGACAATAAAATTTTATATTCTTAGATGATGTTTTTTCTGCAATTTTTGAAAGGGGGTGGGCGATTTGAGTCTGGTTTGATACTGATGACCTTAACTACCACATTCTTTTGTCCGATTGCTCAATAACCATGAATCTTCAATTTTACATTCATGAGTTATCTCATTTTGGATATTTCTCTCTCTAATTTTGGGTGAAAATTAAAAAAAAAAAAAAATAAACGATAATTTCTTGGCCAATAATAAAATGTAACGATTCGCTTGATTTGGGGAAACAACAACTTTTAATGATGATTATCGTTTATTATCTTGGGAAAGTGCTTTAATTTGTAAATAAGAACGTTAGTAGAATATAAAACCGGACGGGGCCGACTTTATGATACCCTACACCACTTTGCTAATTTAGTAGAGCTCCGCATAACAATTAAAAGTTCATACACGCTATGATTATAATTTAAAGTTCAAAGGACTTAATATGCCGAAGCATTTGTATCTTTTAAATTCGGACTTGTATTGCCCATTTGTTGCAAAATTAATTTGAAATCGGATAAAGATATATATTGGAGCTATATCCAAATCTGAACCGATCTCGATAAAATTTGGCAAAGATATTTCTGAGCTGTATTTGATATATTTCCCTGAATATCGTTGTTACGGAGTGCATATTACGGCTGTGGGTAATAAATATAACAAATCGGATGAATAGTATATATGGGAGCTATAGCTATATCTGAACCGATCTTCACCAAATTTGACATACTAACTTCTACACTCAATTCGGTCGTAAGTGCCAAATTCCATCCCATTTGGACAAATATTAGACGTTTGGTGCACAATTAAAAGTAAATCGGACGAAGTTATATACGGGAGCTATATCCAATCTGAATCGATCTCGATAAAAGTTAGCAAATGTATTTCTGAGTTGTATTTGATATATTTTCCAAATATTGTTGTTACAGAGTGCATATTACGGCTGCGGAGGACAAAAATAACAAATTGGATGAAAAATGTATATGGGAGCTATAGCTATATCTGAACCGATTTCGATCAAATTTGGCATACTTATTTTCTGGCCTAATCTCATCGTACGTGCAAAATTCCATACTATTCGGACTGATATTACACGTTTGGTGCACAATAAAAGGCAATCGGGCGAAGATATATGTGGGAGCTATATCTAAATTTTGACCGATTATCTCCAATTTCAATAGGGTTCGTCCTTGGGCCAAACAAATAATTTGTGCAAAATTTCATCTGGATCGGGCAATAAATGCGACCTGTACTGTGTTTACAAAAATACATGGACAGATGGACGGACGGACATGCATAAATCGACTCAGAATGTGATTCTATGCAGATCATCAAAGGGAACTATGGGTCTATCTTATTTCCTTTTGCCTGTTACAAACAACTGCACAAAGACATAATACCCTGACCACCTTGTGGTGTAGGGTATAAAAAGCAAAGTTTAAATACATTGGGGATAAGGTAGCATACATTTATTTAAAGATTTGTTTATGCCTAGGAATAAGCAACAACAACGTGAATTTACAAAACGAATTTTAAACGATTTCGGATTTTTTTACACATTTTTTCGGCCGGGCCGAACTTTGAATACCATCCAACATTTAGAACGAATTTGGCAATTTTCAAAAAAAAAAAAAAAATGTAGCCGTTTTCAAAAAAAATGTAGGTTTTATACGACGACGTTAAAATTATCAAAATATCCGATATGGGTAGGTACCATTATATGGGGTCTATACCAAAACGTGGACCTGCACAGACAATTTTCTGCCATAGGCTATAGTATCCATTAAGAACTTCAAATACCAAATTTGAAACAATTCCGGTGAATAATGTCGCTAAATTCATCAAAATACTGAATATCGGGAGGTACTATTATACAGGGTGAGATAAAAAAACTGCAACAAAGTCAAACGCCATATTTTTACATATTTTTTAAAATGTAGGGTATATCATCAAGTTAGAATTGTTCGAAATGGTCAAATTTGATACGAATTATGGCCCCCAGACGGCCAATGAAACCGTCACATGCTTAAAAAGTTGCTCTGCGGTATTGTGGCCCATTCCTGGCGAAGCGCTTGCTTGAGGTGATTGGCACTTCGGTATTTTTTATTGCCAACCTTGCTTTCCAAAATACTCCAGACACAATAGTCCAACGGATTGGTATTCGGAGATTTTGGTGGCCATTGTGCGCTGGAAATGAAGCGAGGAACCTCATTTTGTAACCATTCTTAAGTGGCGCGTACTGAGTGCGATGGCGCTGAGTCCTTTTGGAATTTCCAAGGTCTGCAGCCAAAATATTTGCGTGCCCAAGGCTTTAATACATCCTCCAGAATATTTTCGCGATAATATTCGGCATTTATTCTGATTAATACGCACGGTCGATTAATACGAGCGGAGAGCGACCATCGGCTGTTATGGAGGTCCACACCATCACCACGGCCGGCGCTTGAGTTCTGGTGGCCAACCGAAGGTGCACATTTTCAGCTGACCTCTTTGGCAAGTAAACACGGTCATTTTGTTTGTTTACAAACTGCTGCACAACGAATGTTTTCTAATCGGAGAAAACCACATTCGGCAGTTTACCACTTTCGGCCAAGCGAAGCAACTCTTTTAGCTCTTTTGAGTCTATTTTATTTCTGTTGCGGTGTAAGTTCTTACACTTTTTGGAATTTCAATGGCTTTACCCCGATCTCATTTTTCAATATTTGCCGAATGGATATATACCCTCTGTAGCCATATGGCTGAGGGTATAAATATACAATATTATTGAAAACAATTATCATATTAAGCTCTGACGAAAAGTCTGACGCTTTTTAGGGACATTGTTTTCTGCCGTCAGGTGGAATTCGAAGATGTGCCATAACTTATTACTATTTCACCCATAACCGGGAAATCCATATTTAAGGTTAAATGACTTTTGCTGCGATATCTGTATTAATGATGGAGTTGAGTGACTGGCTGATTTACTGACTTTCTAAAAACTGATGAATCCGGCCGAAACAGCTTAATCTATAATTTTGAAATTTTGGCTGAGGATCAACTTTCAGGCGAAGGTATGAGATAAGGCTGGGTTTTTTTTTCATCAACGAAATCAGCATAAAAAAGTTCGCCTTTTGTGTATTTCGGATATAGCCTGTAAGTAATGTTGGTATTTTGTCACACAAAAGTAGTGGTCCATTCTACCCGCTGTCCTAAACCCTAACTTTGGTTTCTATTTGCGACCTTATAACGGCTGCAAAATCAGGAACATTTTTAGTGGTTGGTCCATTTCAACCCCTAAATATATTGCGGTCATCTTTGAAAACAATAGCTCTTCTGAGCCTAACTCTACCCTTGAGAAACGATAATTTCAATCTGTATATAATAACCCTAACCCATGTTGTAGGGTGAAAAAATATTACAAAATGTACATTTCAATATTATAAGTCAAATTGAAAAAATCGCATGCGATAAAAAAATATGAAAAAATAAAAAAATGTCACAAAATGCTACAAAATGCGAAATGTGATTTCGCCGGGATTAAAAATATTCGCGGTTTAATAGAAAATTTGACTTTTATATAACACAAATGTTATGGTCTATTTCACCCACTAAATATTATCCGATGATCATCAAAATTGGAAGAATTCTGCCCAGCTCTGAGCTCTAGCCCCATATTAACTTCCGCGTCGATAGGTCTATAACTGCGACCTGTATAGCTACTGCAAAATCCGACATTTTTCAGTATTTGGTCCATTTTAACCCCTAAATATTATGCGATTATCTCCAAAAGAAATAGGGTTCTATTCTGATCCTAGCCCCACCTCCATTCTGAATTTCGTGAAGATCGGACCATAATTGCGACCTGTAGAGTGATTACAAATTAACATGGACAGACAGACAGACGGACGGACGGACATACATGGCTAGATCGACTCAGCTCGGCGAGATAGGAAGATCCATATATACTTTTCTATGTGGGAATCCAATATTTCGAGGTGTTACATAATTTTTGGCCCAATCAAACTTATAATACCCCCAACACATAGTGTTGTAGGGTATAAAAACAGTTTGTACCTCCGAGAAACTTATTTCCAAGGCAACTTAATAATATGACTCTTGATGCAGAAAATTCCCCCATACAATATTTTCGGCAATTTTCGGGAGTTTTCATTCCTGTTTTGATGAGGTGGTGTTGTTTTCCTCGGGCCATAAACTTTCCATAAACTTTCCATTAATTCCCTAATGCATTTGGGACCTATTTGTCTTATGCCATTATTTTTTTCCGAAGACTTTTAAAAGCATGAAAATGGCAAATAGCAAAATACTCTCATCTATTAATAAATTTACATTCTCCGACAGCGAAACAAAAGGTAGGAAGGGGTGGATATAAAAAATCCCTATTTCATTGTTATTTCATTAAATGCCATGGAAGCAAATGAATGTTGTATAAATATCAACACGTAAATTTTTGTTCCAACAACACGTTTGTAATTCCCGATCAACAGTTCCTTGGAAATATTCTTTATTAAGTCTCCACGCTCACCTCTTCGTTCCGACCTCATCCCAAGACAGGTAGCCCATCTTAACAACTATGAAATGCATTGTTGCATATTTGCCATTTTTAATGTCTTAACCGACGACCCAAGGAAAAATGAAAAGAAAATAGATCGCAAATGGTAAGCTTTATTTGTACAAATGTCAGTTAGTAAAAGTTTATATCCTTGGGAGGTGCACCACGCACACACACACACAACCACCTACACGCAAAGGTGCAGGGCAAAACTAAAGGTGATTCTGTTATTGGTGTGAGAGTTTAATGCACTTTTCTTGTGTTCCTGCATTTGGGGTTTTTTTGTTTCCTTTGCCGTGGAGTTAATCCTTGTCTTGTTGTCCGGGGCATTACAACAGGAAATTCGAAAAGTCATGGCAATTTTGTTTACTCTACCGCCATACAATAACCTCCAAGACCCCTCTGTTCCTAAAAGTACATACGGCAAGACAATCGTCATTCGTGACTTTTTTCCTTTTGCTTTGCAAGAAGTTCGTCCTGGACGTTTACTTTGAACTTTAACTGTGGGAAGATGTATTTTTTTTCTTGTGTCGCCTCTCTTCACCTCCCCTCCAGTTTATCAAACATGAAATTCTAACTCAAATGAAATGACTTATGATGATAAATAGTTGCAGCGTGATATGTTGATTTAGTTAAGTTTCACTTCACTAAAAGGTCTTAATATTGTTACGTGCGGATTTATGCTCGGCTTCCTTGGAGGAAACATTTGTATCACCAGTTTGAAAGAGGGGGAGAAGTGAAGGGGTGGGTAGGATACTAACTGACTTTAGTTGTGGCAAATTAATAATGTCGCTGCAATTGTCAGGAGGATGTAAGAAGGATTGCTGTTGTTGCTCTTTTGTTAGCGGAAGTTTGAAATGGGAATTGTTTAACAATTTAATAGTTCATAGATTTTGTATTTAGATTGTTTTTCAATGGTAAAAGAAAAAATGTCGGAGAGTTACATTTGGTATGAAGAAAGCCCTCATGAAAGGTCTTCTATAGATAAACCCAGCAAAAATATTATTACCAAACAATGGGTGCACTAAAAATAAATAAATAAAAATAAGTAACAAGTAAAAAAGCTGTAGGTTCGGCCTGGCCGAACTTTAAATACCCTTCACCATTTGGAACGAATTTGACAATTTTCAAAAAAAAAAAAAATAAATAAATAAATAAAATAAAAATAAAAAAATAAATATATAAATAAAATCAGTTAAAAATTCCGTTTAAATCATAAAAATATCGAATGTAACCTTTATATTAGGGTCTATACGACGACGTGGACTTGCATAGGCAAGTTTTCAAATGCGAATCTGAAACAAATTCGGTGAATAATTTAGCTAAAAGCATAAAAAACCGAATTAAACAAATTTAGAATGTAGGGAGGTACCATTATATGGGGGATATACCAAAACGTGGACCTGCACAGACAATTTTCTTTCATAGGCTGTAGTATCCATTACGAACGTCAAATGCCAAAATTGAAACAATTCCGATGAGTTATGTCGCTCAAATCACCAAAATGCCAAATATCGTGAGGTATCGTTATATGGAGGCTATACCAAAACGTAGACATACATGGCCCGTTTTCAATACTAAATGTCCTGCAGACATAACATACCTTTGAGTAAAATTTTGTCAACCTACTTCATCTCGTTCGGAAGCTAGAATGATTTCCACAGACGGACGGACATCGCTAAATCGACATCGAGTTTTATTCTGATCAAGAATATACTTTGTGGGATCTAAAATGTATATTTCGAGGTGTTAAAAACTGAATGATGATCTTAATATACCATCCATACAATGGTGGAGGGTATAAAAAGCGTTAAAATACCCGAATAAATATATGTGATCATAACAATAAAATAAGAGATAACAACAAAATACGGGATAACAATAAAATTTCAGAATTATATTTCCATCCTTTCACCCAAATATAATACTATTCAGTACTTCTCGTAAAATTTCAAAACCAGCTCCATATCTCAGCCACATATACCAACAGTGACATCCTCATCAAATTTCAGGATTTCAGCTGTATTCCTTCACTCAAGACCAAATGTAGTACTCTTCGTGCATTTATAGTACACATTTCAAAAAACAACTCCGCCTCTCTAGCTCTATTTCTTTACCCAATACCAAATTTAGTACTTCTTAAAAAATTATAGTACACATTTCCAAAACCAATTCCATATCTCCATTTCAGATACCATTCCAACAACTTCGAATACACATTAAAATATCAAATATTAAATTTTGGAATTTCTGTAATTTCCCCCAAATTTTGTACCATTCAGTATTTTTTGTACAATTAAAATACACATTTCCGAAACTATCTTCATATTGCCAGACTACACATGAACAGGGACCCTAATACCAAATTTAAGTTTTCAAGCACTATCTGTTCTTCCAATACCAAGTATTACCAATTATAGTACTATTCAGAACAGCTCGTACACTTTTCCAAAACCTCCTCTTTATCGCAAACCTCAACTTATTAAAATTCCAGATTCATCCGTTCGCACACTTAGTGCACACTTCCAAAACCTTGATATATAAAACTTATTTTCCAACCTTGGGAATATTTAGAAGTTAAGTGCTGGTTTCGAATTTCCAAAAACCATTTGTTGTATCCATCCTACACTCCATTTTAGAACTTTTCATGTCCGTTTGGTATGAATTTCTAAAAACCCAGACGTTCATAGACTGGCCCTCGTGCAATTTTTCAAGATTCTAGGTTCAGCCATTTCGTCTGGTATTTGATTCTAGATCCGTCAGTCTTTTTTACATAGATTTAGCACCATTTCCTATCCTAATTCCAAATTTCAGGATTTTAGCCTTATCGCTTCATACAAATTCAATTTGTACCAAATTTAGTACACTTGAGTACGAATTTCCAAAATGTTCCTATATACGCAAATCTTACACTAAACAAGTAAAAAAGCTGTAAGTTCGGCCGGGCCAACCTTTTAATACCCTCCACCATTTGGTACAAATTTGACAATTTCCAAAAAATAAAATCCGTTAAAAATTCTGTTAAAATATTAAAAATACCGAATGCCTATACGACGACGTGGACCTGCCGACGTGGACTTTTGTCATAAGTTATCACAATATTCAAATTCGAAACTTGAAGAAAAATCTGTTTGTAATGTAGCTTAAATCATCAAAATACCGAATATAGGGGGTTCCGTTATATGGGGGCTATACGAAGACGTGAACCTGCACAGACAATTTTCTGGCATGGCTGTATGTATCCATTACGAACTTCACATGCGAAATTTGAAACAATCCCGGTAAATAATGTCGCTAAAATCATCAAAATACCGAATATCGGGGGGTACGGTATATGGGGGCTATACGAACACGTAGACCTACATGGCCCATTTTCTGTTTTATGCTGCAGTATCTATTACGAACTTCAAATACCAAATTTGGAATGATTCCGTTTAATAATGTCGCTAAAATCATCAAAATACCGAATATCGGGAGGTACCGTTACATAGGGGCTATACGAAGACGTGGACCTACATGGCTCATTTTTTAACTTAGGATGTAGTATCCATTACGAACTTCAAATCCCAATTTTGAAACGATTCCGGTGAAAAATGTCGCTAAAATCATCAAAATACCTAATATCGGGAGGTATCGTTATATGGGGGCTATACAAATACGTGGACCTGCACAGACAATTTTCTGTGTTAGGCGGTAGCATCCATTAGGAACTTCAAATGCGAAATTTGAAACAATTGCGGTATATAATGTCGCTAAAATCATCAAAATACCGAATATCAGGAGGTACCGTTATATGGGGGCTATATGATAATTTGGACCTACATGGCCCATTTACGAACTTAACCTGCCTACTGGCAAAATATACATGTCTGCAAAAATTTAGCCTTCTATCTCAATTTGTTCGAAAGATAGCGTGATTACAACAGACAGACAGACGGACGGACAGACAGACAGACACACAGACAGACAGACGGACATGGCTAAATCGTCTTAGAATTTTACGCTGATCAAGAATATATATACTTTGTTGGGTCTGACATGAGTATTTCGAGGAGTTACAAACGGAATGACAAAATTAATATACCCTCCATAGTATGGTGGAGCGTATAAAAATTAAAAACATCCCCCACACCTCAGTCATAGAATCCCACAGAAATCTTTATTTCTAAATTTCAGAATTTCAACTGCATCGGTTCATCACAATTCCAATTTGTAACAAAATTAGTACCATTTAGTACACATAAGTACAAATTTCCATAACCACCTGCATCGTACAATCCAATAGAAATCCTATTTATAAATGTCAGGATTCCAGCCCTATCGATTCAAACAAACCCAAGTTGTACCAAATTTAGCACCAAAGTACATACCGCCATCCTACACTCCAATTATAAAATTAATTCTAAATTTCAGGATTCCAGCTCTATCGGCTTACCCGAATCAAAATTGTACTAAATTTAGTACACATAACTATCTATCTTATACAATCCAATAGAAATCTTATTTTCAACATTCAGTATTCAAACCTACTACTTAACCCTTAACCACATGACACCAAATGTAGTAGATTTTAGTAATTTCTCGTACACTTATTGGATGTAAATTTGGCACATCCATCCATCAGTGACTCTCAATGAAAATTAAAGACTTCTAGCTCTACTGGTTCGTCAAATTCAAAAGGGCACCATATTTACTACCTTTCAGTACTTTTTGTACTCCAAAAAATTTAATTGTACAATTTTAGTATCATTTAGTACACATAAGTACATATTTCAAGCATCATGTCTCATCCTTTCCTCCAAATTCCAATTGTATCAAATTTAATTCCGTTTGGAACTTTTCGTATACATGATTACTCACTTCGAAAACTACCTCCATACATCCTACTTCTTAACCCTGATTCCCATTCCAAATTGCAGTTTTAAGCTTTAACCGTTCACATGACACCAAATGTAGTACATTTTAGTTCTTCCCGTACACTTATTCGATGTACTTTGGTACCTCCATCCATCAGTGACTCTCAATCAAAATTTAAGAGGTCCAGCTCTACTGGTTCATCAAAATCAAAGAGTAGCATATTTAGTACCTTTAAGTACTTTCTGTACCGTTCTACAAGATTCTAGCTTCAGTCGTTTCATTAAGTCAGTCAATCACTTTATTATACCCTCCACCTTGGAAAGGAGGGTATATTAACTTTGTCATTCCGTTTGTAACATTCTTAAATATTCGTCTTAGACCCCTTAAAGTATATATATTCATAATCAGCATAAAATTCTAAGTCGATTTAAATATGTCCGTCTGTCTGTCTGTCTGTCTGTCCGTCTGTCTGTCTGTCTCTCTGTCTGTCTGTTGAAATCACGATACAGCCCACATTATTTGACGTAGAGCACCAAAATTTAGCAGAGCTATTTGCATTGTGTCTAGGATGGTTGGTACTGAAAATGAGATATATCGGTCCACGTTCTGGTATAGTCCCCATATAACGGTACCTCCCGATATTCGGTATTTTGATAATTTTTACCACATTTTTTCACGGATTTGTCTGAAAATTGGTATTTGTAGGTCATAACGGGTCCCTGAGCGTGTGGCAAAACATTGCATGTATAGGTCCACGTTGTGGTATAGCCCCCATATAAAGGTACCTCCCGATATTCGGTATTTTAGTTTTTTTTTTGCCACATTTTTTCACTGATTTGTGTAAAAATTGGTATTTGTGAGTCATAATGGGTCCTAGTTCGTGTGGCGAAACATTGTAATTATAGGTCCACGTTTTGGTATAGCATCCATATAACGATACCTCCCGATATGCGGAAATTTGATGATTTTTGCCACATTTTTTTTAACGGATTTGTGTGAAAATTGGTATTTGTTGGTCATAATGGGTTCCAGCTTCGGTGGCGAAACATTGCATGCATCGGTCCATGATTTGATATAGCCCCCATATAACGGTACCTCCCGATATTCGGTATTTTAATGGTTTTTGTCACATTTATTCTAATGTTTCTTTTACCCTAAGGTGGAGGTTTTTTTACTTGTTTTTTTATTAATATAGATTAATAATTTTTATGATTTTATCGTCCATTTTCATGGATGTAAATTTTCAGAATTTTAAGGATCAAAATCCTTTTCTTCCTTTTTAAATTCAAATGAAAACCGTTTAAAGAATTAAGGTACATTTCCCTCTTCGCACCTAATTCACAACCATAATTTCTCAGACACATCGCATACACACACACAGTAGTATGTTCACAGGACAAGGAGTCTGGTGATTACCTAGAGAGATTATAAATAAGTAAATTATTTAGCAATGCATTACATTCTCCGACAGTAGCATACATTTCCCCGACCCCATAAAAAATTGAAAATTTCACACGTCTATCACACATTTTCAACCTTCACCCACCCTCCATCCCCCATCTCATTTTCTACCACTTTCGGTTGATTTGGCCAAGAGTAATTTTCGTTGATGGCTACGAAATAATTTACGTTGGCTTTCGGAGAGCCAAAACAATCCCCAGGATAAACTATGCGCGCCGTATAAATGACTACAACAAAAAACCGCCAATTGCAACAACAACTGCAACATCAGCATAAAATTGTTGTTATTTTACAACTTTAGGCGAATATTTTGTAGGAGCTGCTGCTTCTGCTGCCGCTGTTGATACTGTTGCTGTTGTGAAATGCATTCCAAATGTCGTTGCACTCATTCGTCGTCCCAAAGCAATGAGGGAGGAGAGGAGTCAGAAAATGGTGGATATCATCATAGGGAAAGGAGTACACAGCACACCCGCCAGTGGTGGCAATGAGCCACATTGTAAAGTAAAATTTTACGGGAAATTTTCGTTGCAACGGCTGTCGTGGTTGTTAGCGCCACTTTATTTATTTATTCTCATTCCGGATTTAAGTGTTCCTCTACTCTACTCTGCTTGTTCGGATATTCATGAGTTTGGAAACATTTTCTAGATGAAAATTAATGTAGCTTTATACGATGATTGGGAAAGTGGTGCTAAGGGTGAACATTTGTATTGTATCGCGAATGGTGGTTTGTTGAAAATTCGGGAAAAATTGGAATGTCTTCCCTCGCCATATTTTGATAGTTATTGTCATCACATATTAAATTTCGGGCGTGAAAATTTGCGGGGCAAGACATTTGGTTCAGCAAGTCTAATAAAGGGTTTGGGTTTACAATTTTATTATACCCTCAGCCATATGGCTAGAGAGGGTATGTAGCATTTGATACGGCCAAAACGTGTCTCATCGAAATAATGGTTTTAGACTCGATGTATCTTTGGACCAAATCCGTTTCAGGATATTTGGAGTCGATCTAGCGATGTCCGTCGGGCTGGAGAGCACGATAACTCTCGTAGGGAGTATCCCATTTGATCCAAACTTGGTACATCGTAATATTATTGTCAAACTTAGATCGAGTTCAGAGATGGGCAATATCGCTCCACTCCTTCTAGTACCTCCCCCACAAAAGGTCGAAATTTTCAAATAAAATATTTTGTTGCACAGAAAGAGAAAGGATAATCCGATTTTGCCCCAACTTTGCAAATCCTAATGTTTGTATCAGTGCTAGACGGGGTGCGAAAATGTACAATATCGGTCGACTCCATCAAATACCTCCCCTCACAAAGGGTCAACATTTTGAATAATTATAACTCTTATAATAACTCTTCAAACTACACACTTCGCAATATTTCCATTAACCCAAGGTTTAGTGTGAAGATGGAATATATCGGCCCACTCCGTCTGGTACCTCCCCCATAAAGGCTCAACATTTTGAATATTCATGAAGCTCATAAGACGCGAAATCAACATCTGATTCCATTTAGACTTGGTACATCTCAATATTTCCATCAACACAAGATTTGTTATAAAGATGGTAGATATCGGACCTTTCCTTCTGGTACCTCCCCCACAAAGGGTCAACGTTTTGAATAACCAAAAGGATCATAAAATTCGAAATAAGCATCCGGTTCTCTTCAAATTGCACATATCATAATATTTTCATTAACCCAAGGTTTGGTACCTCCCCTACAAAGAGTCGAAATTTTGTGAGGCCATGAAGCTCATACAACCCGAAATTACCATGCGATTCCATTCAGACTTGATACATCTCAATATTTCCATCAACACGAGATCTATTATAACGATGGTAGATATCGATGGTAGACCATTTCTTCGGGTACCTCCCCCACAAAGGGTCAACATTTTAAATAACCAAAAGGATCATAAAATCCGAAAATAACCATACGGTTCTCTTCACGTTTCACACATCCCACTGTTGTGAAGAAGGGATATATCGGTCCACTCCTTCTGGTACCTCTTAAAATGTGAAATAAGTATACGATTTTCTTCTAATTTCGCCCATCCAAATACTTTACCAACACAAGATCTGGTGTGAATACGGAACATATTGCATCCCTCCTTCTGGTACCTCTCCAATAACATATCTAAACTTTGAATTATTGATTCCGATCTGAAATAAGCATCCGATAACACAAGATCTGGTTGTGTCAACCCTTTGGCTACTTATATCCCATATAAGATGCGAAACAAGTCTGCGATTCTCTTTAAACTTTGTATAACTCAAAGTTTGACTGAACTTGAGATCTGTAGTGGTTTTCTCTAACTAATTTTTTGAGTTACCGATAAAAATCGGTATTTTTTGATATAAAAGTTTACAACATTGGCATCTATCGGTAGGTCTTAGCGACTAGTTTGATTTCTTAGCTAACTTTCCGGCAAATTTCTTGAATTATCGAAATTATAAGTAAACTTATTTTGCCAACTTTTGTCTCAACTCATTAAATGAGTTACAGAATTCCGCTACTGATGTGAATATGGCATTTTTCGACCCTCTCCTTTTGATACTGCCTCCACAAGAGGTCACCGTTTTAAATAAGTCAAGTGTTATAAAATTAAAAATATTTATTCGATGTTTCTTCTAACTTTGCACAATACCTTCATCTACATTAGTTCTGGCGTGAATATGGAATGCTTTCAGGTACTTCGCCCACATAGGGTAAAATAATAATATTTCTATAGACCATACATGTAAATAAGGAATATATCGATCG
The DNA here is from genome assembly GCF_030504385.1 of Musca domestica. Lineage (NCBI taxonomy): Eukaryota > Metazoa > Arthropoda > Insecta > Diptera > Muscidae > Musca > Musca domestica. Next base: position 24,458 of record NW_026712430.1, read on the forward strand.
ACTCCATCTGGTACTCCCCCGCAGAATATAAACAAATTAAAAAGCTGTAAGTTCGGCCGGGCCGAAGTTTTAATACCCTCCACCATTTGGTACAAATTTGGCAATTTCCAAAAAAAAAAAAAAAAAAAAAAAAATCGGTTAAAAATTCTGTTAAAATCTTAAAAATACCGAATGCTTATACGACGACGTGCCCGCATAGGCAACTTTTGTCATAAGTTATTACAATATTTAAATGCGAAACTTGAAGAAAAATCTGTTTATAATATAGCTAAAATCATCAAAATACCGTTATATGGGGACTATACGAAGACGCGAATCTGCACAGACCATTTTCTGGCATGGGCTGAAGTATCCATTATGAACTTCACATGCGAAATTTGAAACAATCCCGGTAAATAATGTCGCTAAAATCAACAAAATACCGAATATCGGGGGGGGTACGGTATATGGGGGCTATATGATAACTTGGACCTACATGGCCCATTTACGAACTTAACCTGCCTACTGGCAAAATATACATGTGTGCAAAATTTTAGCCTTCTATCTCAATTTGTTCGAAAGATAGCGTGATTACAACAGACAGACGGACATGGCTAAATCGTTTTAGAGTTTTACCGCTGATCAAGAATATATATACTTTGTTGGTTCTGACATGAATATTTCGAGGAGTTACAAACGGAATGATGGTGGAGGGTATAAAAATGCTGATTACCAATTAATTATCAATTACCACTAATTATTGAACATCTCCATGTTTTTATCGGTTTTGGATACATTTTCTCCCACCTTTTTTTTTTTAAATTTCAAAATTTTCCAAAAAATATGTACAACTAACTCAAATAAGAGGAAGTAGTCGATATAGTCCAAACCTTAGGTTATATGCGAAATAGAAAAAATATTAGCCTACTCCTTCGTTACCATCGCCATAAAGGGTAAACATTTGAATAATCGAGTCAAAAGATATCTTATTATCAGATTTAGCTGAGGGTATATATCTGTCGACAAAAGTGACTGATATTTTTTAAACTTGTTTTGTATAGAAATTATTATCTCCTCCATCACCAATCTCCTTCAATCAATCTTTAAAGAGTACACATTCCTGAAGACAATGCACTTGCCTTTGTAGTGCAGTATTACTACAAATATATATGTGTGTGTGTGTCTGTGTACGTTGCCTTGTCATTTTGGTAACAAGTCGTAAAATTTGCAGTTTACGAGTTTTCGGATATAACCCGCGGTGGTATAAAACGACGATTGTAGCCTGTCTACTTAAACAATTGCTAAATTCACTCTAATGACTGTCTGTTAGATTGACAGTACTACGCTCTGTCTGGCTGTCTGTCTGTCTGTCTGCTCGCGTTCTATGTAAAATTGTAGGAGTTTACAGTTTTGAAATGGTATCCTTAAGTTAGTTTGCAAGATAACTAACGCCGCCACTCTACTAATGGCGTCAAAACTAATGTTCCATTACAAATGGTGATGATATTCAGGAAAATTCGATGATGGTTTCGGTGGTAGTTGCATTTTGGAAGGTTCGGAATAATCATGGTGTGTCCACATAATATTTTTTTAGCCTTTGGTAAAGAACTTTGATAATGCAAAGTTATTTAAATGAGATTAGGGCTGTTACTTTTGGGAATAGGGATTAGGCGTTAAATAGGAGGCATGCTGTTCAAAATTTTATGTAGTGAATTTCTTTCCTAAATATATATTAATTTTTTAATAAAAATTGTTTTTAATAAAATATTTTTTTAAATTTTCTATTTTCAGGTAAGTGTTATAGCTTTCATATCAACTCCAATCCTGCCGTGAGTATCAATTATAAATTTATTTTGTTTATTGGTAAAATAAAAGAAAAAAAAAAAAAAACAAATAAAAAAGCTGAAAGTTCAGCCGGGCCGAACTTTGAATACCCTCCACCATTTGGAACGAACTTGGCAATTCTCAAAAAATAAAATCTGATAAAAAATGCTGTTAAAATCTTAAAAATACCGAATGTAGCCGTTATATTAGGGTCTATACGACGACGTAGACCTGCATAGGCAACTTTTGTCATCAGCCTTTTATATTAGGCTCTATACGATGACGTAGACCTGCATAGGCAACTTTTCTCATAAGCCTTTACAATATTTAAATGCGAAACTTTTGAAAAATTCAGTGAATAATTTAGCTAAAATCATCATAATACAAATATAGGGAGGTACCATTATATGGGGGATATGCCAACACGTGTACCTGTACAGACAATTTTCTGTCATAGGCTGTTGTATCTATTGCAAACTTCAAATACCAAATTTGAAACAATTTCGGTTAATAATGTCGCTAAAATCATCAAAATACCGAATATCGGACAGACAATTTTCTGTCATAGGCTGTAGCATCCATTACGAACTTCAAATACCAAATTTGAAACTATTCTGGTGAATAATGTCGCTTAGATCATCAAAATACCGAAAGTAGGGAGGTACAATTATATGGGGGCTATACCAAAACGTGGACATACATGGCCCCTTTTCAATACCAAAAGTCCTGCAGACATAATATACATTTGAGTAAAATTTGATCAACCTACTTCATTTCGTTGGGAAGCTAGAGTGATTTTCACAGACGGATAGACGGTCAGACGTATATACGAATGGATAGACGGACAGGCGTACGGACATCGCTAAATCGACATAGAATTTTATGCTGATCGAATTTTATGCTCGTCTATAACACAGCCTTTAACGGCCCGTCTATAGAGACAGCCTTTGAAGGCTCGTCTATAGAGACAGCCTTTAAAGGCTCGTCTATAGAGACAGCCTTTAAAGGCTCGTCTATAGAGACAGCCTTTAAAGGCTCGTCTATAGAGACAGCCTTTAAAGGCTCGTCTATAGAGACAGCCTTTAAAGGCTCGTCTATAGAGACAGCCTTTAAAGGCTCGTCTATAGAGACAGCCTTTAAAGGCTCGTCTATAGAGACAGCCTTTAAAGGCTCGTCTATAGAGACAGCCTTTAAAGGCTCGTCTATAGAGACAGCCTTTAAAGGCTCGTCTATAGAGACAGCCTTTAAAGGCTGTCTCTATAGACGAGCCTAGAGACAGCCTTTGAAGGCTCGTCTATAGAGACAGCCTTTGAAGGCTCGTCTATAGAGACAGCCTTTGAAGGCTCGTCTATAGAGACAGCCTTTTAAAGGCTCGTTTATAGAGATAGCCTTTTTAAAGGCTCGTTTATAGAGACAGCCTTTTTAAAGGCTCGTTTATAGAGACAGCTATTTTAAAGGCTCGTTATAGAGACAGCTATTTTAAAGGCTCGTCTATAGAGACAGCCTTTTTAAAGGCTCGTCTATAGAGACAGCCTTCAAAGGCCCGTCTATAGAAATAGCCTTCAAAGGCTCGTCTATAGAAACAACCTCCATCTGGTATATGGAGACAGGCCTCACAGGTCGTACATGAGTTTTGCAGCATCTCTATTAGAGACGCTCCGTTGCAGCGCCTCTATGCTGATCGAGAGTATATATACTTTGTGGGGTCTAAAATGTATATTTCGAGGTGTTACAAACGGAATGACAAACTTAATATACCCTCCATACTATGGTGGAGGTACCTCTATGAAATGTTCTTTCGACCTAGCTCGTGTCCGAAGAAAAATCTGCTTCAGCTCAGTTTTAATAAAACTTCTTGTTTATCTATTAAGGACTATGTTCTTTCATCTTTCTAGACATATATCTCTTCCTGCCTTCTTAACTTCTTCTTTAGCTTAGAAATATTCCTTCACACAGCAGCTTCATTTTCCCTTAGATTTGATTAAAATCCACCGTTTCATTCATTTTCAACGACATCTACTGTATTTTCCCGATGAGAATACAAACAGGATTTGCTTTAAAGAGAGAATATGGACGGCCTTTTTGACCCTCACAAATCACGGCATCATCAATCAAAGGATGGAAGCAAACAACTGGTGGGAACCTCCCTATGCTGTCTTCTATAAAAAATAACTTCTTTTTCCTTTCCCACTGAGAGCGGGATGTAGTTTTCTTTATTAAAAGTTTTGATTCACTTAATCAAGTGGGAAGAGCCCACTCGTCGTCGTCTGCCAGCCTAACGAGCTAGCGAGCGAGCCTCTGTGGTGTCCCTTGTTAGCCTTTGGCCTTAAACAAATCTGTAGCTTTCATCCATTTTGTGAGAAAAGGCCAAGTTGACTTTATTATTTTAAAGTTGTTGCGTTCGCCCTCCAACGCAAACATCTTAGCGAGCATTTTGACAAAAACAACAACAACAACAATGACGAATAAATCTTATTGTTGTTTTCATTTGTGATTGAAAGTACTTGGCCGTTCTCTATTCCAAGAGGGATTACTTATTTACATTTGTTGTTGACAGCAATGTCATTAATGTCTGACTGCGACTGGTGGTTGGTCGGTTGGTTGGGTTAGAAGGTTGACAGGATTGGGGAATTCTGACGAGGGGAGCGATAGGCTTTAATAATTATTTGGGAAATTTAGTCCACTTCAGTAATGAAGATAACATCTTCACCAAAGGGGGTTGACAGTTAAATGTCCATCAACATTTGTCTTGACGAATGGCTGTGAGTTGATGACATGGAGTGGCATGGAATTCGGCTGAAAGGAAGGAAGGGGCTGTGTTGCTGGCGGGTAGCAAGTGTTAACAATGCCATTAATGTGAATACCCACTTTGCTAAGCCACTTAAAACACGCAAATTAACTTAAGCGACCTTAGCAGCAGTGGTACCTCTCTGTGTGGAGGAAGTGTCACTGTTAATGTTTCAATTGAAAGGATATAAAGAAGGACACATTTTTGAAGAGGCAATGAGTTATATTCGCAAGTAGGAAAACGAATTAAATAAACGAATAAAATAATTCGTCAATAGAAATCTACTTCTATAGAAAAATCTTTCAATATGTCCTATAGGGACAGCCGGTCCTTCAAAGGCTCGTCTATAGAGACAGCCTTTAAAGGCTCGTCTATAGATACAGCCTTTAAAGGCTCGTCTATAGATACAGCCTTCAAAGGCTCGTCTATAGAGACAGCCTTCAAAGGCTCGTCCATAGAAACAGCCTTTAAAGGCTCGTCCATAGAGACAGCCTTTAAAGGCTCGTCCATAGAAACAGCCTTTAAAGGCTCGTCCATAGAGACAGCCTTTAAAGGCTCGTCTATAGAGACAGCCTTCAAAGGCTCGTCTATAGAGACAGACTTCAATGGCTCGTCTATACAGACAGCCTTCAAAGGCTCGTCTGCAGAGACAGCCTTCAAAGGCTCGTCTGCAGAGACAGCCTTCAAAGGCTCGTCTATAGAGACAGCCTTCAAAGGCTCGTCTGCAGAGACATCCTTCAAAGGCTCGTGCCTCTATGAGAGACGCTCCGTTGCAGCTCCTCTGTAAGAGCCTCCGTATTAAAGTTTGTCTATAGGCACAGCTCGTCTGTGGAAGATTACATCTTTTTTATACCCTACACCACAAGGTGGTCAGGGTATTATGTCTTTGTGCATTTGTTTGTAACAGGCAGAAGGAAACGAGATAGACCCATAGTTCCTTTTGATGATCTTCATAGAATCACATTCTGAGTCAATTTATGCATGTCCGTCCGTCCGTCTGTCCATGTATTTTTGTAAACAAAGTACAGGTCGCATTTATTGCCCGATCCAGACGAAATTTTGCAAAGATCTTTTGTTTGGCCCAAGGACGAGCCCTATTGAAATTGGAGATAATCGGTAAAAATTTAGATATAGCTCCCATATATATCTTCGTCCGATTTGCCTTTTATTGTGCACCAAACGTGTAATATCAGCCCGAATTGTATGGAATTTTGCATATACACCCAAATTAGGCCTGAAAATATGTATGCCAAATTTGATCGAAATCGGTTCAGATAAAGCTATAGCTCCCATATATATTGTTCAACCGATTTGTTATTTTTGTCCACCGCCGCCGAAATATGCACTCTGTAACAACAATATTTGGGGAAATATATCAAATACAGCTCAGAAATGCATTTGCTAAATTTTATCGAGATCGGTTCAGATTTAGATATAGCTCCCATATATAACTTCGTCCGATTTACCTTTTATTGTGCACCAAACGTCTAATATTTCTCCAAATGGGATGGAATTTGGCACTTACGACCGAATTGAGTCTAGAAGCTAGTATGTCAAATTTGGTGAAGATCGGTTCAGATATAGCTATAGCTTCCATATATATTATTCATCCGATTTGTTATATTTGTTACCCACAACCGTAATATGCACTCCGTAACAACGATATTCAGGGAAATATATCAAATACAGCTCAGAAATATCTTTGCCAAATTTTATCGAGATCGGTTCAGATTTGAATATAGCTCCCATATTAAATTTCAAATTAATTGTGCACCAAATGGGCAATACAATTCCGAATTTAAAAGATACAAATGCTTCGGCATATTTAGTCCTTTGAACTTTAAATTATAATTATAATCATAGTGTATGATTGAATTCTCCCACAAAAACTTTTAATTGTTATGCAGAGCTCTACTAAATTAGCAAAGTGGTGTAGGGTATCATAAAATCGGTCCCGCCCGACTTTAAGACTTTCTTTACTGGTTTTTAATTCTCTTTCGTTTGCCCATAAAACTATTGACAACTCGAATTAAATCCCCGATAATCAAAGCCATTTCTATGCACAATTCCAAGTGAAAATCGACAATAACTGTCGGAAGTTTTTCTTCAGTTTTTTTTTTCGCTTACCTAAACGCATTTATACGTTTTGGGTGTCATTTCGTTTAAATTACCAAAAAAAAATTAAATGCACCAAGGAATAAAAAACCAAGGGAACTCTGCAGCCAACTTATTCCTCATTTACACTTTTTTGCAATTTGACAATAGAAAAAGAGAGAAAAACATGAACACAAAAAGATTTCTTTTGAAGCTTGTCTTCTTTTTTACATTCTTTGTTATCCGTGTGGCAATGCATTTCATTTGTTGCCGCCTGCCTGCCCTGCGACATGAAATTAGCAATTCGAAGCCAGTATTTCCTATGTTTTTTTCCTCAAATTAAATGGATTTTTTTCCTTAACACTGATTGACATTTCACAGTGGTGTTCCCCGTAGATCCTTGGTTTTTTCAACGTGCAGTATTTTCAGTGTATTTTTTTGCTTTTTGTTTCGACATTTACCATAGAGTAAATGCCTGTTCAGCCAAAAGTTTTGCATATTGCATGGCGCTGAACATTTGTTCTCCATGTAGCCACGATAGAAGGGAAGAAACTGTGGAAATGCCGGACCTGGTAATGGGTTCAATTGCTTTAATCAAATGCTGTTTTGTAAAAAGGAAAAATAAATGAAAACAGAATGAAAACTTTAAATGTATTCTATGGAATTATTTGGTGCCTTAAAGTATGCAACATTACTTGCATCTTTCAAGTTTGGAAATATGGGAATTTGGTAAATTCCCGGCAAAATTTCATGAGCTGAAATCGGCAATTTTAAAGGCGCTCCTTAAAGTATGCTTTACCACACCGAGGTTTTTTCTTTTTTTGTCCTAGCTATTTTCAAAAGAGAATTGATATTTCTTCCCAATAATACCCCTTCGCAAACATTGTTCTTCTATACACCTGATAGTAGGTTTCATATTTTTTGCCCTAAAGAATTCTAATTTCAGAACACTTCCATCATTTTGGAAATTTTGTTGAATGTTTTAAAATGACAACCACTATATCATAAACTTGCAAAATTGTTGATGATGACGACTATGAAACAGTAGTAGCAGCAGCAGCCGTAGCTTCATCCACCGTGACATCTAAAGTAGTGTTTGATGGTTATCGTCAGTCTTCAGACACTCCGAAATTTTGTTGCCAATATTATTTTTATCATCCTTTTCTCGAACATCAAATATTCCAAACGTCAACATATTTAATGAACGAACGAAGCTTTATGATGCGTCTAAATGCTTCCGTTGGAAACAGCAAAAAAAAAAAAAAACTCGGGATTTCCCAAGGAATGCGGTCGAAAGTACACTCGAGAAGGTGATGTTGATAAATTCGTTTAAAAAAATTGCGTTAAATATTAATTATCTGTCCCAAGCTCATTCCACTATGGAGACTCACCCTGGTTCTCACCCTGTTCGTATTTCGCCTAAGAAAACTACCTTAGGTTCTTTTTTGGATAATCTATTAAGCGATTCTCGAAAATCTCCAGATGCTCGACTAAGAAGACACGAGAGATTCATCGATGGAAGGGTATTATTCTTAGAATTTATTTCTATAAACTCGTTGACGAGTGACTCTCCTTGGTTCAACTCGTCTCTGAGAGGCTCTCCGTATCACCTCGTCTCTGAGAGACTTCCAGCTTCAGCTCCCAGCTTCAGAGTCTCCCTTTTTCTCTCTTAGAGACTCATTTCTTCACCTCGCCTCTGAGAGAGTCCTTCTCCAGCTCGTCTTTGAGAGACACTCCAATTCAGCTCGTCTATGACAGACTCCCTCCAGCTCGTCTATGAAAGACACCCTCCAGCTCGTCTATGAAAGACTCCCTCCAGCTCGCCTATGATAGACTCCCTCCAGCTCGTCTATGATAGACTACATCCAGCTCGTCTATGATAGACTCCCTCCAGCTCGTCTATGATAGACTCCCTCCAGCTCGTCTATGAAAGACTCCCTCCAGCTCGTCTATGAAAGACTCCCTCCAGCTCGTCTATGAAAGACTCCCTCCAGCTCGTTTATGAAAGACTCCCTCCAGCTCGTCTACGAAAGACTCCCTCCAGCTCGTCTACGAAAGACTCCCTCCAGCTCGTTTATGATAGACTCCCTCCAGCTCGTCTATGATAGACTCCCTCCAGCTCGTCTATGAAAGACTCCCTCCAGCTCGTCTATGAAAGACTCCCTCCGGCTCGTCTATGAAAGACTCTCTCCGGCTCGTCTATGAAAGACTCCCTCCGGCTCGTCTATGAAAGACTCCCTCCGGCTCGTCTATGAAAGACTCCCTCCGGCTCGTCTATGAAAGACTCCCTCCGGCTCGTCTATGAAAGACTCCCTCCGGCTCGTCTATGAAAGACTCCCTCCGGCTCGTCTATGAAAGACTCCCTCCGGCTCGCCTATGAAAGACTCCCTCCAGCACATCTATAAAGATCCCCTCCTCTTCATCTATAAAGAATCGTCTGTGGGAGACTCTGTTTCAGCTAATTTCTGAAAGACGTTTTGTTTTATCAGTTTCAGACTTTCCGTCAACCCCTCCTGCTCGTCTTTAAAGATTCTCCAAAATTGTTTACATGTTTCTTCGAGTGTTTCACCCATTCTTTTTTTGTCTTTCCCGGCAGGTCTTCAAGAATGTTGCCTGCGTATGTCTACCCAATACCTTCCTGCATAGTTGATTTCTACAGCTGACTATCGTTTTGCCGTCTGTTTATGTCAATTTAAGGAATTACTTTTACCACTGCACAAACCTCAACACACATCGAACCATGGGTGATGACGGTTTTGAAGTTATTGACAGTTTTGGAATGAAGGAGAAGGAGGTGGAACGGGGGAGGATGTAGATGGTATTTCATTCCTAGAATGAAATTTATTCCCATTATGTCAATATCAGATATAAAATGCTTTCAACATTTCATTTGCAGTTAGACATTTTTTTCGAGTTTGAAAAGACAAATAAAAAATGAGTACATAAACTCACACACACACACCATCCACCCACCCACCGAACGGCTTTCTCACATCTACTTGAGTAATCAAATATTTAAGTGTAATGTGTGGCATATTGTCAGGCGGAGCGGAGAAACTGTTTTTCAGCATTTTTTGTTTTTTGTCAAAATGTTACGTTTAGACCTGTCATCAACTTTAGATGCGCTGAAACCAACCGTAAAAGGATTTTGAAACTTACACTCGTGAATTACTTATAAATCCCCCCGTGGGAAGGGGTGCTGGATGGCTGTCAAGCACAGCAGGAAGTATGGCAAAAAAAAGGTGAATGCACCGAAATCATTGATGGTGTTTGTTGGCTGGTTGGTTGGTTAGCTTTAAGGCTGACATGCCTCCTGTGTTGCTGTGTTGCGCTCTGTTAGTTTGATGCCTGGGTGTTATAGTCTTAAGGTTGTCCTGACTGTCAAATATTCATGAAATCCTTTAAAGATAGCTAAGTGAGCATAGATTTTAGAAGATGAACTACAATGTTAGTTTTTTTTTAAAGATGAGCTACAGTACAGACGAGTTGAAGGGTTTTTACAGATGATACCCAGCTCTTCTTTTATACAGGGTTAGATAAAAAAACTGCAACCAACTTCAGACTGCTGTTAAAATTATTCCAGTTATTGTTTACAAGCGAACAAAAGCATTTTGGTGAGAATTTTTACAGAAAAAAAAGTTATACGCGATGGAATTCAAGCGTGATAGTGTGATTTCTTTATATTTGGCTGGAAAACCACAAGTGGCTATCGTTAGAGCACTCCAGCATTTAGATGTGAACAAATCTTTTGTGTCTCGTACCATTGCTCGTTACCGTGATACTGGTAGCGTAGCCTGACTTCAAAGAAGTGGACAGTAACATCAGCAGAAATGTTTCGAAAAGTAAAGAAGCGACTTGATCGAAACCCTCGTCGCAGTGGCCGAAAAATGGATCGTGAGCTGAACATATCGTAATATTCCATTCGGCAAATATTGAAAAATGAGCTCGGGGTAAAGCCATTGAAATTCCAAAAAGTGCAAGAACTTACACCGCAACAGAAAGAAAATAAACTCAAAAGAGCTAAGGAGTTGCTTCGCTTGATCGAAAGTTATGAACTGGCGAATTTGGTTTTCTCCGATGAGAAAACGTTCGTTGTCCAGCAGTTTGTGTTAACTTCCCAAAGAGGTCACCAGGATATAAGCGCCGGCTATGGTGATGGTCACGCGGCACCCAAGAATAGTTACAAAATTAGGTTCCTCGCTTAATTTCCAGCGCACAATGGCCACCAAAATCTCCGGATACCAATCCGTTGGACTATTGTGCCTGGAGTATTTTGGAGAGCAAGGTTGCCACTACAAAATACCAAAGTGTCGATCATCTCAAGTAAGCGCTTCGCCGGGAATGGCCCAAAATACCGCAGAGAAACATTCGGACAGCGTGTGATGGTTTCATTGGCCATTTGAAGGCCATAATTCGTGCCGAAGGTGTCCAATTCGAAGAAATCTAAACTTTGATGCTATTTCCGACATTTGTTGCTTTCATTTAATAAAAGTAAAAAAATGTAAAAAATTATGGCGTTTGACTTTGTTGCATTTTTTTATCGCACCCTGTAGATACCCAGACCTTTAAAGGAGTCTCTGTAGATGAGCGAAAGGGAGCCTCTATATACAACTCGTCCATAAAGACGATCTCCAGCTCGTCTACAAAGACGATCTCCAGCTCGTACAGGGTTGCCCATATTCGACGGACCCATCTGGCAACGCCATAACTTTTGACAGAGATGTCACATCGCTTAATGACATACCGCGTTTGAAGCGTCAGTCCAAGCAGATTTTTACCATGAACCAATACACGCCACGCGTGCGCTCTGAAATAGTTGAAACTCAACGTGCTTTTAAAACATTAAAAAATGTGAGAAGTGCGCCTTCTATAAAGGCCATTAAGCGTTTATACGAAAAATTTTCGACTGGTAAGGCTCTTTCTAATCCGAAGAAGCCATATAAAAGTCTACCAAGGCGATCGGCCGAGAATATCGCTGCCGTACGAGCCAGTGTTGAAAGGTCCCCAAGAACATCCCAAAAACGCCGTTCACAGCAGTTGGGCATGGCTCGGTCCACTTTACAACGGATTATTCGCATTGATTTGCATTTGTTCCCGTACAAAATTCAATTGACGCAAAGAATGTTGCCTGCGGACAAGCCTTGTCGATTGGAATTGGCTCAAGGGGCCCAAAGGTCCGTCGAATATGGGCAACCCTGTATATTAAGATGATCTCCAGCTCTTCTAGAGATACATCTTGCCTTTAGGAAACATTTTTAACTTTCCTGGACCTAGTTTTGCAAACGACATGCTTTTAAATAAAGGAAATTTCCGTTATTAGCCTTTGTTCTGGTTTGAAAAATTACCATAGTTCACTCGTATCTTTATAAGTTATTACCCATCTAACATAACATAAACTTTAAATCTCCATGGCTAGAGAACATATTCTCCGGAGAAATTACGAAAATTTCAAATTAAATTCCACAAAATAGCGTGAAGCAAAAGTGGAAGAAGAAAAGCAAACACCACTTTTAATAACAAATAACTAATTGTTGTGCAAAACAACTAAAATCGTTTACAATTGTTCTTGTCGGATTCGAATTTTTTTCCTAAAGTTCTTTGCGTTTTTATAGTTTAACCAATTGTTGCAACGCTAGCAACATCGTATAAAGCCAACTAAACACAGATTGCTGAGATTACCCAAAAAACAATGAAGCAACAACTGAGCGAAAAAAATCCCCAGAACAGCGTTGTTGCAAGTATGGCAAAAACAAATTACACGCTGTTGCAACACAACAACACAAGAAAAATAAAAAAAAACAACGAAAGGATAATAAAACTTTTCCACATTTTCCTTTTGAACAAAACCCCATTAAACTTTACTTAATAAAGTTGCAGCTGTGAAATATCAGCAAGAGCGCGAGAAAAAATTGCTTAACATCAACACTTAATTGTTGCTGGCTTGGCTGGCTGGCTGCTGCTGCTGTTGCTTCAATAAGTTGATGACTAGTTGGCAAGTGTTGCATCCACCAAAGTCAAAAATCAACAAAAAAGAAAAGTGTTAAAAGTTAGAGGAAATAACTTTCTTTATCGCCTCTACTTATTTTCCACATTCCATTCTCCAGCAGCGAGCAACTAATGAAACCGGATCCGGAAGGAATACTCCATCTTGAAAGAACAACCATAAACAATTTTTGACTAACTGCTTCCAATGCGCAGACAGCCAACAACAACCAGATGAATTAGATACATCGTCATTATCATTAGTTTGAATGGCAAGGGGTGGGGGGAGTTGTGATGCAACATTCTCCTTTTGGCTTCTGTAATTCCGTCGATTTGTCTGATCTGAAGTGCAATTGAAGTAACTTCGAGGAATGTTTTATTTTTTATTGCTTTTTTTGAAGTTTATGCGTATAATTTACTCCTTTCTTCCATGTCTCGTTCTCTCGTTTTGGAAAGGTAATAAAGTTGGTAGATATTTTAACTTGCAACACACTTAAGATATGAGGAGACGATATATATTTTTTGGAACATAAAAGAAAATAGAACTTAAAATGGAGGTGAGTACAAGGGAGTCTGATTGGCGGCCCTCCATTAACAAGACAGATGGTGCCTCTATAGACCAATGGGACGGAATTCCTGTAGATGAGGTGAAAGTAGTGTTTATGAATGACCCTAAGGGAGTTTTTGTCGACCATCCTAAGGGTTTATTTACAGAAGGCTTGTATAGAGAGAGAGAGAGAGAGCGAAAGTCTCTATATACAAAAGCTAAAGGGAGTCTCTATAAACGATCAAGATGAAGTTTCTATAGAATTGCGGATTGAATTATGCATAGATAAGATTAAGGGAGTCTTTATAGACTACTGCAGGGAGTCCCTGTAAAGGGCTGAAGGCGAGTCTCTTAGGAAGGGCAAAAGGGAGTCTTTCATAGACGAGCTGGAAGGCAGTTTCTATAGACGAACTGGAAGAAAGCATCTATAGACGAGCTGGAAGGCAGTTTCTATAGACAAGCTGAAGGCCGACCCTATTATGCTCTATAGACAAGATAAAGACCGTCTCTATGGATGTTCCGTGGACGAACTGAAGGCCTTTTCTATAGACGCTTTATAGACGAATGAAGGTCGTCCCCATAGACGCTCTATAGACAAGCCTTAGGGACGTCTGTCTCCATAGACGAGCCTTAAGGTCGTCTGTCTCCATAGACGAGCCTTAAGGCCGTCTGTCTCCATAGACAAGCCTTAAGGCCGTCTGTCTCCATAGACGAGCCTTAAGGCCGTCTGTCTCCATAGACGAGCCTTATGGCCGTCTGTCTTCATAGACGAGTCTTAAGGCCGTATGTCTTCATAGACGAGCCTTAAGGCCGTCTGCCTTCATAGACGAGCCTTAAGGCCGCCTGCCTTCATAGACGAGCCTTAAGCCCGTTTGTCTCCATAGACGAGCCTTAAGGCCGTCTGGCTCTGCAGACGAGCATGAAAGGTGTCTCTATAGATGAGTCTGATGGCCATCTCTGTAGGTGAGCTGAAGACCGTCTCTTTGGACGAGCCTGAAGGCCGTTTCTTTCTATAGACGAGCCTGAAGGTTGTCTCTGTAGGCGAGCTGAAGTCCGTCTCTATAGACGAGCCTGATGGCCGTCTCCATAGACAAGCCTGAAGTCCGCTTCTATAGACAAACCTGAAGTCCGCTTCTATAAACGAGCCTGAAGGCCGTCGCTATAGAGGAGCCGGAAGGCTGTCGCTATAGACGATTTAAAAGCTGCCTCTGAAGGCAGTCTCCATAGGCAATAGACGAGCCTGAAACCTGTCTCCATATACGAGCCGACTCTAGAGAGGAGTTGAGTTGAGGAGTTGAGACGGAATCACCAAGGAAGTCTATTTTGAAGAGAATCTGAAGGGTGTAGTTTTTGAGTGGGAGAATGGAGCTTTTGTTAAGTTGAAGACAATTTTTTATTTATAAAAATTGACAATAATCGAGTCTAGTTTTGCAGGCGAGTTGATGGCAGAATTTTTTTCGGACTGGCTGAAGGGTGTATGTTTTAGAGGGTGTTTTTTTTTTTTTTTTTTTTTTGCAGAAAAATCAAAATCTGTAGTGAAGCTGGGGGAAGCCTTTTTTTGGAAAATCGGCAGAGGGTGGGTCTTTAATAGACGACCAAAGGAGTATTTTCTACTTTTGTAACTTCTTTAAATTTGTTCTCCGTTCCGTTTCTTTTTTCCGCTATTCGTAGCCTTGCCATTACGTGAAGTTTTTCAGATTTGTATGTCGATATACTTGCATTTCTTAAATGAATTTGTTTTTTCTTTTTTTTTGTCGAAAGTCTGCATGTTTGTTTAACAATTGCATTTTTCGTTCTAATAAAAAACAAATGTTTTGCGATAAATTAATAAAGTTTTTCTTCATTTTTTATAAAATGCATTTTCCAGAAATGGATAAAAAAACAATATCTTTCCTGCAAATGTCAAAATAGTGCTTAACCCACACTGAGGTCATATGGCTCATTAAAGGGACTAAAAGGATCACACATTTTAATTGAGATATTATAAAAAACGAAGGGGTTTTTGTTGTAACAGACAAAACCAACTTACATGGTTATGCTACTTCGTTCAGGTTGAACGAAAGCATAACAAGTGGAGAAAGATGAAAATGTTTATAAGTGCGGTTGTAAGATTTAGAAGACTTTCCAAAAGAATTTTAGTTTTATATAATTCTTTGGTTCCTCTTCTATTGAGCTTACGATCTCGTCACTTGGGTAAAAAATGTTTTTTGTCATAGAAGTTATTTTTAAAATAACTTCTGGGGAGAATATCCCAGACAAAAACAAGGGAACTGATGAGGATTGGTGGCTCTTTCCGAAACCTAGGTATTCCCTGCCTTACCCCCTGGTAAACATTACCATCGT
Organism: Musca domestica; assembly: GCF_030504385.1. Classification (NCBI taxonomy): domain Eukaryota; kingdom Metazoa; phylum Arthropoda; class Insecta; order Diptera; family Muscidae; genus Musca; species Musca domestica. The sequence continues at coordinate 40,015 of NW_026712430.1, forward strand.
TCTCCACTAATAAACAAACGTTGTTTTTATAAAAACAACAATAAAAGGGATAAGCCTGACCATTTTGCAACAACAAAAACAAAATTAAATGTTTAGCCTGGAACTTATTTAAAAAAAAACGCGTTATCACTGCTACGTGTATATCTTAAGAATTTTTCGAAATTTTAAAAATGCGTATTTCCTTGCAGAACTTTTTTATACCCTCCACCATACTATGGAGGGTATATTAATTTTGTCATTCCGTTTGTAACTCCTCGAAATACTCATGTCAGACCCAACAAAGTATATATATTCTTGATCAGCGTAAAATTCTAAGACGATTTAGCCATGTCCGTCTGTCTGTCTGTGTGTCTGTCTGTCCGTCTGTCTGTCTGTCTGTTGTAATCACGCTATCTTTCGAACAAATTGAGATAGAAGGCTAAAATTTTGCACACATGTATATTTTCCCAGTAGGCAGGTTAAGTTCGTAAATGGGCCATGTAGGTCCAAGTTGTCATATAGCCCCCATATAACGGTACCTCCCGATATTCGGTATTTTGATGATTTTAGCGACATTATTCACCGGAATTATTTCAAATTTGGCATTTAAAGCTCGTAACGGATACTACAGCCTAAGACAGAAAATTATCTGTGCAGGTCCACGTCTTCGTGTAGCCCCCATATAACGGTACCCCCGATATTCGGTATTTTGATGATTTTAGCGACATTGTTTACCGGAATCGTTTCAAATTTGGTATTTGAAGTTCGTAACGGATACTACATCCAAAGTCAAAAAATGTGCCATATAGGTCCACGTTTTCATATAGCCCCCATATAACGGTACCCCCCGATATTCGGTATTTTGATGATATTAGCGACATTATTTACAGGGATTGTTTCAAATTTCGCATGTGAAGTTCGTAATGGATACTTCAGCCCATGCCAGAAATTTGTCTGTGCAGGTCCACGTCTTCGTATAGCCCCCATATAACGGTACCCCCCATATTCGGTATTTTGATGATTTTAGCTACATTATAAACAGATTTCTCTTCAAGTTTCGCATTTAAATATTGTAATAATTTATGACAAAAGTTGCCTATGCAGGCCCACGTCGTCGTATAAGCATTCGGTATTTTTATGATTTTAACGGGTTTTATTTTTTGGAAATTGCCAAATTTGCACCAAATGGGTATTAAAAGTTCGGCCCGTCCGAACTTACAGCTTTTTTACTTGTTTTCTTTACTTTTTGTTCATATTTAACAAAACGTCCTCGAAAGCTACCTTTTTCCACCATGGGTTAATACACAATGTTACAAATTTCTTCCATATCAAAACTAAATTATGATGTCTCCAACCAAGAAAAATTCTCCTTGGTGTGTGGGGGGAAAGTAAAATATGAAAATAAAGATGTGGTGTCATATGGTTGCACAAGTAAATTATTTTGAAATTTGTGATGTTATTTGAAAACTTTCCATTGGACAGCAGCAGCAGCAGCGCACCAAATTTTGCACAAATGTATACATTTTGAAATAAATGGTTTTACAATATAGTTTCCTTTTTTTGGTTATGCAACAATAAATTTCCACAAATAACATTGGAGGATCTTATTTCCCATCAATTCCCCTCACCCTTTTGATTTCCTTTCTTAAAGGTAGATAAATTTAACTTTCATTCATTTGGGTAGAATATTTACTTGCGTCGAAACCAAAGATTCCTTCGTTTCCTTTTGGTATTGACTTTATTTTATGTTAAAAGAAGATTTCATTATAACAATTCCTTTATTCATTGGCTCCCATTCACTTCCATTCACGATTAATGCGAAGGATTGGCTACATTATCTTTAAATACTTACCCACACACACAAATAGCTTGTAAGGATTCTCGTTTTTGCCTATTTTGCCTTTGTCAGTTTTGTCCGTTTGTTTATTTAAGTTTTCCCATCACTTAGTTGGCTTATGGAATTTTGGAATTTTCTTCTTATCGTTTTTTGGCTGTTGTTTTCTTTTTTCTTGGACTTCTCTTAGATTTCTTTGTAATTCGTTTTCTTATGCCAATAAGAATAGAATTAAAAAGGAAATTAATTCGCGCATTAAATAGGCTATAGCTGTTGCTGTACGAATCACAAGGACCTGTTTGAAGAAGACGAGAACAACAACAACAGTAACAACGATAATCATAATAATTGTTGTAACAACCACCAATACGACTAAGAATTATTTCATAGATAACCCCAAGATGTATGAAATGAGATGAGTGTAGAACGGTTGGGAATTTGTTCGACCTGATGATACTCTACGACACTAGATTGGATTTTTTTACAAAAGAACTTCATGAATTCTGCAAAAATTACAATTAATTTATAAGTATTCAGGGCTGTCGTAGAAACCAATTTTGTCACTATTGGTTTTAAAAACGACAAGAAAAAATGATTTGGTGTAATGAAAATCAATGTTATCGGTTTTATTTTCGAATTAGAATTTTATCGGTTTTAGTTGTCATAGAAGCCAATGTTATTGGTTTTGTTATTGGAAATAAACCAAGTTGCTTAGAGCTGTCACTTTTCATTTGTTTTGGATTTTTTAAACAATTTTTAAAGGATATTCAAAGGACTAAAAATGTGGATTTTTTAAACAATTTTTAAAGGCTATTTAAAGGACTATAAAAGTGGATTTTTTAAAGAATTTTTAAAGGATATTTAAAAAAACTTTAAACGTGGATTTTTTAAAGAGTTTTTAAAGGACTATAAACGTGGATTTTTTTAAAGAATTTTTAAAGGACTATAGACGTGGATTTTTTAAAGAATTTTTAAAGGACTATAGACGTGGATTTTTTAAAGAATTTTTAAAGGACTATAGACGTGGATTTTTTAAAGAATTTTTAAAGGACTATAGACGTGGATTTTTTAAAGAATTTTTAAAGGACTATAAACGTGGATTTTTTTAAAGATTTTTAAAGGATATTTAAAGGACCATAAACATGGATTTTTAAGGATTTTTTAAAGATTTTTAAAGGATATTTAAAGGACCATAAACATGGATTTTTAAGGATTTTTTAAAGATTTTTTAAAGGACTATAAACGTGGATTTTTTAAAGGATATTTAAAGGACCATAAACATGGATTTTTTAAGGATTTTTTAAAGATTTTTTAAAGGACTATAAACGTGGATTTTTTAAAGGATATTTAAAGGACCATAAACATGGATTTTTTAAGGATTTTTTAAGGATTTTTTAAAGATTTTTTAAAGGACTATAAACGTGGATTTTTTTAAAGATTTTTAAAGGATATTTAAAGGACCATAAACATGGATTTTTAAGGATTTTTTAAAGATTTTTTAAAGGACTATAAACGTGGATTTTTTAAAGATTTTTTAAAGGATATTTAAAGGACCATAAACATGGATTTTTTAAAGATTTTTTAAAGGACTATAAACGAGGATTTTTTAAAGATTTTTTAAAGGATATTTAAAGGACCATAAAAATGGATTTTTTAAAGATTTTTTAAAGGATATTTAAAGGACCATAAAAATGGACTTTTTAAGGATTTTTTAAAGATTTTTTAAAGGACCATAAAAATGGATTTTTTAAGGATATTTAAAGGACCATAAACCATAAATCTGCAAAGCAGCTTTATGAGTAAGTTCACAATTAAAAAATTTACTTACGCTATCTCCGGCAACTCCAGTGGGTTGCTGTAATCTCTAAGAGCTTTCTCGTCACCTTTTCTGAGCGTTCTTCGTCCAACAATACAAAAACTACCACTGCTGATGCCATCTTACTTTACTTATAGAGACTTATTCATTTTTTTTTATTTACTTTACTTTTACTGATATTTCAATTGTCTATGTTAATGGCCTTTTATGAAATAGTCTTCTCTAAATGGGATAGCTTTCAGAAACTTTTTACAGACCTTTTATACAGTTCTAAAAGAGGTTCTTTTTTGTCAGGCTTCTGATTTGATTATATAGATATATCCCTAAAATTACACTGGGCGACCAAATTACATTTTTCGGAAGGCCATAGAAAACCCCTAGTAGATTTTGAAAGTAAAGCTAACAATAGAAATAGATGACAGATATTAGACACGTGTATGCCACGCCTTGAAAGTTCACATTGCAAAATAACCCAAATTCGTGACTTTTATTTTTCGTATTTTTTTTAATTTTTTTTTTCTAAAATTTCTTGAAATTCCTACATTATAGTATTCTGGACAATATTACTGTTAACAATGCAAGTATTATGTTGCTCACAAATCTTAACCAATTTTCCTTTTTTTTTTTTTTTTGAAAAATTTTTTAAATGGGATCGTGTCAAGTCAAAATATTCTACAGATTTTTTTTTTGTCACAAAATTCTACTATAGATTTCAGAATAAATAAAAAATCCAAGTCTTACCCAAATATCAGGAATTTAAAAATATTAAAAACACATTTTACGATTAATGTCGTACGTTATATGAGGTTTTGTAAAATTTTCCTACAAAACATCATTTTGGAAGGTTGACTCTAAAGGCAAATATATCCCTCATATAATTTTTCTAAAGGCCACCAACGAAAAAAAATCCCTTTTTATATCCTACACCACATGGTGGTAAGGTTCAAATTTAGATATAGCTGCCCATATATATCTTCAACCAATTTTGGGTTAATTGTGCACCAAATGGCCAATATTAGTCCAAATGACCTGAATATTAGCAAATCCGACCGAAGCCAGTGTAGAAGCCAGTACATCAAATTTGATGAAAATCACCTCAGATATAGCTATATATGTTTCATCCGATTTGGGGTTTTAAGACCCTCACATGTGTAATATACACTCCACAACAATAATCTTTGATACCAGATATAACTCAGAAAAAAATGACTAGAATTTAGTCATGATTAGTTCAGATTGGGATGTAGCTCTAATATACAGGGTGCGGTGAAGGACAAGTTTAGATTTGTTCGAGTTAGTCACCCTTGCACAAATTATGGCCTTCAAACGGCCAATGAAACCGTCGCATGCTGCCCGAATTTTGATCTGCGGTATTTTGGCCCATTCCCGGCGAAGCGCTTGCTTGAGGTGATCGACACTTTGGTATTTTTTAGTGCCAACCTTGCTTTCCAAAATACTCCAGACACAATAGTCCAACGGATTAATATCCGGTAATTTTGGTGGCCATTGTGCGCTAGAAATGAAGCGACGAACTTCATTTGTAACCATTTTTGGGTGGCGCGTGCTGAGTGCAATGGTACTGAGTCATATTGGAATTTCCAAGGTCTGCCACAGGGCTTTAATATACACCCCCAAATTATTTTCGCGATAATATTCGGCATTTATTCTAAAGCCACTGTAATAATAATTAATACGATCGGAGAGCTACCGTCAGCTGTTATGGCGGCCCACACCATTACCATGGCCGGCGCTTGAGTTCTGGTGGCCAACCGAAGGTGCACATTTTCAGCTGACCTCTTTGACAAGTAAACACGATCATTTTATTTGTTTACAAACTGCTGGACAACGAATGTTTTCTCATCGGAGAAAACCAAATTCGGCAGTTCACCACTTTCGGCCAAGCGAAGCAACTCTTTAGCTCTTTTGAGTCTATTTTTTTTTTCTGTTGCGGTGCAAGTTCTTGCACTTTTTCGATGGCTTTACTCAGAGCTCATTTTTCAATATTTGTCGAATGGAATATTGCCATATGTTCAGCTCACGAAGCAATTTTTCTTTCACTGCGACGCGGTTTCGATCAAGTCGCTACTTTACTTTTCGAAGCATTTCTGCTGATATTGCTGTTTTCTTCCGTCCACTTCCTTGACATCACCATTATCACGGTAACGAACGAGACACAAAAGATTTATTCACATTTAAATGCTGGAGTGCTCTAACGATAGCCACTTGTGGTTTTCAAGCCAAATATAAAGAAATCACACTATCACGCTTGAATTCCATCAGGAATAACTTTTTTTCTAGAAAATTCTCACCAAAATGCTTTGGTACGCTTGTAAACAATATAATGAGCTGTCACTGGAATAATTTTAACAGCTGTCGGACGAGTGGCTTAGAAATGGCGGCAGTCTAAAGTTGGTTGCAATTTTTTCATCTCACCCGTAGATTGAAGACCCTTTAAAAGTCCTCCTTAAAGAGGAAACGTCTTTCCATCGTTTTCTGTAAATCAACGACGTTTTACAATTTCTTCAATAGACCAAAGGTCATTGGAAGACCATATATGTATATGAGAACCTTTAAAGGTGTAATATAGGCACAATATCCTTTTAGGCAGAATCCTCTTCAATATACAAAACCATTTCAGGGACGAAAGGCAGATTACACATAAAGTCTTATTAAGTCTTGAATAAGAAGAGAAATATATCTTCATATACTTTATAGAGAGAGTCCCCAATAAAGAACTATTGCCGATAGAAGGTTGGGTTAGCGTATAAATCTGTCGCCCTTGACCAACATTTCTTATTACTCCCAATATCATTTGTATCAACATCCCAGTAAACAATTTTTTTCTGAACATTCCGCCGATTTTCCTTCCGAATTCTGACCGATTTTTTTCCGAAATTCTAATTTTTTCTCCTATTTTTCTAAGAATTTTCACCGAATCCGGACCGAATTCGTCCAGAAATCTAGTATTTTTTTCGGAATCAGAATCGGACATATTTTCAGAGATTCTGAAAGAATTCGGACAGAAAATTGTTTACTGGGATTTCGTTGTGGGTACATTTTCCTTTTCTGTGCCTCTGTAGGTGTGTGTGTGTGTGTTAGCTTTCATTGTGCTGGTAAAACACTAATGAAACTAATTTTCTGCTTCTGATTTCGAATTAAAGAGAAAGAAAACTTATTGGGGGGGGGGGGGGGGGGGTATTTTTTGTTGTAATCATTAGACCAATGTTGTATTGGTGTTGTTGTTGCCTGTTTGTGTGTGTATTGTCGTTTCCTGTGCCTGTCTGCGCGCGTGTATGTATTTTATTTCGTTAATGAGTTACATTTCTCTCTCGATGTCCTCCCAACCTGTGAGTTATGTGGTTTCAGTCGTCGGAATTGATGAAACAAGTGTTGTTGATTATAACACCATTAGCTTTAATTCAAGAGAGTTTTATTTTTGTCCAGTCCTTGAGGTATATATTTTTGTTTTGGAACAATATAATGAGAATGTAATTGGATACGGTTTTTGTATCCTTATACCCCCTATCATAGTATGGAGGGTATATTAAGTTTGTCATTCTGTGTGTAACACCTCGAAATAGACATTTTAGATCCCACAAAGTACATATATCCTTGATCAGCATAAAATTCTATGTCGATTTAGCGATGTCCGTCCGTCTGTGGAAATCACTCTAGCTTCCGAACGAAATGAAGTAGGCTGATCAAATTTTTCTCAAATGTATACTATGTCAGCAGGACTTTTGGTATTGAAAATGGGTCATGTGGAAGAAACGTGGACCTAGTTTTGGTATAGCCCCATATAATGGTACCTCCTTATTTTCGGAATTTTTATGATTTAAGCGACATTATTCATCGAAATTGTTTCAAATTTGGTGTTTGAAATTCGTAATGGATACTACAGCATATGACAGAAAATTGCAATTGGTATAGCCCAATAAAATAGTACCTCCCTATATTCGGCATTTTGATGATGCAGGTCCATGTCTAGACTCTAATATAACGTCTACATTCGGTATTTTTAAGATTTTAACAGAATTTTTAACGGATTTTTTTTTTGAAAATTGCGCAATTTGTTGCAAGTGGTGGAGGGTATTTAAAGTTGCCGGCCCGGTCGAACTTATAGCTTTTTTTACTTGTTTTAAGATGTTTGTATTTTTGTCTGTAAATTATGGCTGGCTACATTTACCAACACTTTAATGAAATGTCGGATAACAATATTTTTACAAGATAAAAATAGGGATAAGGTATTTTATAAGTCTCTATAAACCTGAATCGATCTGCTGATCAGAGTTTTTTCCGCTTCTTCTACAGATAATTATTATTCAGTGGGTCTTTTACAGATACAAAAATTCATAGATTTTCTCGTGATTGAATTTTCTAACATTTTCCTTATTTTAAATAGATTAAAAATAAAACATTTAAAGAACAAAATAAATAAAATACAAAAAAGAAAGATTTTTTAAAAAATAAAAATGGCAAAAGTCCACCTTAAATTTTTAGATTCATTCCAACAGTTCGTGTGAGGGCTTCTTCTTTCTCAAAATCCACAACTTTTTCATTGACATTTTTTTTATTAAAACTTCATATATCGTACTAATTTTTAGATTTTCACTGTTTTATATTTTATTTAAGCTTTCCCCTTTTTTGGAAAGAATAGCAGGAAAATGTTTATTTTTCGCCCCGAGAAGCCTTTGATAACTTTAATTTTTATCGAGGAGAATATTAGTAAATCGATTGCACTATTGACCCATATCCAACTTTTCTGTCCAAAACTACTTCAAAGTCTCCATATTTAGTGTAGTAATGTATGTAAGTTTTCGGAACCATCCCTATGGGCTAGGTAACTTGATGAAAATAAATAAAACCAGTAAAGAAAGTCTTAAAGTCGGGCGGGGCCGACTTTATGATACCCTACACCACTTTGCTAATTTAGTAGAGCTCCATATAATAATTAAAAGTTTTTATGGGAGAATTCAATCATACACGCTATGATTATAATTATAATTTAAAGTTCAAAGGACTAAATATGCCGAAGCATTTGTATCTTTTAAATTCGGAATTGTATTGCCCATTTAGTGTGAAATTAATTTGAAATCGGATAAAAATATATATGGGAACTATATCCAAATCGGAACCGATCTCCATAAAATTGGCAAAGATATTTCTGAGCTGTATTTTATATATTTCCCTGAATATCGTTGTTACGGAGTGCATATTACGGCTGTGGGTAACAAATACAATAAATCGGATGAATAATATATATGGAAGCTATATCTATATCTGAACCGATCTTCACCAAATTTGACATACTAGCTTCTAGACTCAATTCAGTCGTAAGTGCCAAATTCCATCCCATTTGGACAAATATTAGACGTTTGATGCACAATAAAAGCTAATTCGGACGAAGTTATATATGGGAGCTATATCCAAATCTGAACCGATCTCGATAAAATTTAGCAAATGTATTTCTGAGCTGTATGTGATATATTTCCTCAAATATTGTTGTTGCAGAGTGCATATTACGGAGGCGGTGGACAAAAATAACAAATCGGATGAACAATATATATGGGAGCTATAGCTATATCTGAACCGATTTCCATCAAATTTGGCATACATATTTTCAAGCCTAATTTGGGTGTATATGCAAAATTCCATCTATTATTTCCCTCATTACCACATTTAGTACCAGTTAGTATAATTGTAGTACACGTATCCATAACCAGCTCCTTCTCTCGATCACAGACACCAACAGTGACATCCTCATCAAATTTCAGGATTCTCCCTCTATCCCTTTACGCAATAACAAATTTAGTACTTTAGGTATAGCTGAAGTTCGCATTTTAAAACAATCTCCATAGCTCAACGGCAGAGACCTCAATATTAAAGTTCGGGATTCCAGCTCTATCTCTTCACCCAATACTAAATATAGTACCATTCAGTACTTTTCGTTCAATTATAGTATATATTTCCGCAACCACCTCCATATGTCTAGGCTACCCATGAACAGCGATCTTAATACCAATTTTCAGATTTTAAGCACTATCCGTTCATCCAATACCAAATTATACCAAATATAGTACTATTTAGTACTTGTCGTGCACTTGAAGTACACAGTTCAAGAACCACATCTTTATCACAAACCTAACCGAAACAGGGGCTCCAATACAAAATTTCAAAATTCCGGCTTCATTCGTTCACCGTAAATAGTACTATTTAGTACTTGTCGTGCACTTGAAGTACACAGTTCAAGAACCACATCTTTATCACAAACCTAACCGAAACAGGGGCTCCAATACAAAATTTCAAAATTCCGGCTTCATTCGTTCACCGTAAACCAAATTGTTCCAAATTAAGTACCATTTAGTACAGTTCCCACACTTATTACACAAATACGAAACCACCTTCATTTTTCAAATTTACTTTCCAACCTTGATTCTCAAGTTTTTAGCTCTCTCTTTCACATAATACCAAATGGTACCATTTCAGAAGTTTAGTACCATTTTAGAACTTTTCGTAACCTTAACGTTCGAGTTAACCAAAAACCCTTTGGTACATCTATCCTGCACTCCATCAGTACCTCTCATTCCAAATTTTAAGATGAACTGGAATCCGTTTGTCCATTATAAAATTTTAAACTTTTGGTACTTTTCGTAACCTTTTAGTACGATTTTCAGAAAACCTAGCCTTATCACTCGCCCACAAACCTAGCCTTATCCCAGTGACACATTTCAAAATTTTAGCTTCAGCCGTTTCGTCTGGGCGTTGATTCTCAGTCAGCCTGTCAGTAAGTTATGTAACTACTCTTTCATATGTTTAGATAATCAAATATATTTTCTAAATATTTTCCTCTTTAAATTCCTCCCCAAAAAAAGCGATGTATGTTTTTTTTTTTTTTTGTCCAGCAAAGGTCAATGCAACTCTCTGCTTTTATGGCTGACCACAAGAAACCCATAATCGTCTTCAGCAGCGTCGTATAAAATATCAATCCTTCTGCTTAAGTCGCTGGCATTCATATTTATTTCTTTGCTCTGCTTCATGGGATGCCAGCTATAGCAGGGATTCCCTTTTGGCAAACTGCCCTGCCATATATGAAGTTGCTTGCCTTAAGGCCAGATTACCTTCTTAAGACCCCCCCCCAGATAAAAACATTTCGTGTGCAGAAGATACACGGCATGTGTATTATAACGATTTGTTGCACTTGCTTGCAATGCTACCAGAGCTATCACTATTGCTCTCTTCTTCGCCAGGAATCCTTGGAAAAATGTTCACAAATCCTTGATTTATGTTTTGACTGCCAAAATTGCACTTCTTTTGCCAACGAGAGAAAAACACATCGACATCGTAATGTAGAACGAATAGTTGTGTGAATATAACCAAAATAGAAACACATTTATTTCCTTATCCTTAAAGAAGAAGTTGCCAGTAAAGGATATCTGTTTTTTTTTCTTCAACCACTATTTGTCTTTATATTGTCAATATATATTTCTTGGGGTTTCTAGCAAAAAAAAAAAAAAAGAGGAACAGGGAAAGGAAATGAAAAAAGGATTTACAGGATTTTTTCTGTGAGTTGTGATTCTGGTATTCTTTTTGGCACATCTCTCCTCCCCTCCTTCTTCTTTACCATCTTTTGCCATCAAGTTTTTTTCCCATGCAAGCAGGTTTCCATTCAATGCATTTTCACATACATTCTCACACCCTATATAAATAAAAATACATTTTCCCAACATGTAAGACGTGTGTGAAAATTCACTTCATTCTTCCTTTCCCAAGCTTAGCTCCCAAAATATTGAGGCAATAAATGGGCGAGTGTGTGTTCGTGTTAAGATTGCACCAGAGAATATCGGATGCGTTCTGTTATTGCCTTGGATATTTTCTTTGAAATGCAATCAAATGAAAACAAACTGCTTTTGTTGTTAGCACATCCTTGATCCTCAAAAGGTAATTCAGATATATATGTTGTATTCATTTGTTATTATCTGTGTGTGTGAGTCGTTAGGTGTTTTCATGTGTGAGCGAACATGGTTGGAACGTGTGTACTGGAATAATGTCTACTAATCATGTCCATTTATTTGACCTTTAAACGAGGTAGAAGAAATAAGAGGGTTTTGAAGAATGGATTGTGGAAACAACTAAAAAAACATTAAGTCCGACCGGGCCAAACTTTTAATACCCTCCACCTTAGGATAAAAGAAATGTGGCAAAAACCATTAAAATGCCGAATATCGGGAGGTATCGTTATATGGGGGCTATATCAAATCATTGACCCATGCATGCAATGTTTCGCCACCGAAGCTGGAACCAATTATAACCAACAAATACCAATTTTTAGACAAATCCGTGAAGAAAGGTTGCAAAAATCATCAAATTACCGAATATCGGGAGGTACCTTTATATGGGGGCTATACCACAACGTGGACCTATACATGCAATGTTTTGCCACACGCTCATGGACCCGTTATGACCTACAAATACCAATTTCCAGACAAATCCGTGAAAAAAATGTGGCATAAGTCATTAAAATACCGAATATCAGGAGGTACCGTTATATGGGGGCTATATCAAATCATGGACCCATGCATGCAATGTTTCGCCATCGGAGCTGGAAACCATTATGACCCACAAATACCAATTTTTAGACAAAGCCGTGAGAAAATGTGGCAAAAAAAAAAAAAAAAAACTAAAATACCGAATATCGGGAGGTGCCGTTATATGGGGACTATACCAGAACGTGGACCGATATATCTCATTTTCAATACCAACCATCCCAGACACAATGCAAATAGCTCTGCTAAATTTTGGCGCTCTACGTCAAATAATGTGGGCTGTATCGTGATTTCAACAGACAGACGGACAGACAGAGGGACAGACAGACAGCCGGACATCGTTAAATCGACTTAGAATTTTATGCTGATTATGAATATATATACTTTATGGGGTCTTAGACGAATATTTAAGGATGTTACAAACGGAATGACACCTTTCCAAGGTGGAGGGTATAAAAATCGGGCCGCGTCAAAATTACTTTTCTTTCTGTGGAATTTTCTTAAGGTGTTCTCTTATAAACATTTCAATGGTATTCTATATACAAAAAGTCTTCCATACAGTGTGAGCTGAAAAAACTGCAACCAATATCAGACTGCTGTCATTTCTAATCCACTCGTCCGACAGCTGTTAAAAATATTCCAGTGACTGCTCATTATATTGTTTACAAGCGCAAAAAAATGCACAAGCATTTTGGTGAGAATAGTATAAAAGCGACTTGATCGAAACCCGCGTCGCAGTGGCCGAAAAATGGATCTTGAGCTGAACATATCGCAATATTACAAATATTGAAAAATGAGCTCGGGGTAAAGCCATTGAAATTCCAAAAAGTGCAAGATCTTACACCGCAAAAGAAAGAAAATAGACTCAAAAGAGCTAAAAGACTTGCTTCGCTTGAACTGCCGAATTTTGTTTTCTCCGATGAGAAAACATTCGTTGTCCAGCAGTTTGTAAACAAAAAAAAATGATCGTGTTTACTTGCCAAAGAGGTCTGCTGAAAATGTGCACCTTCGGTTGGCCATCAGATCTCAAGCGCCGGCCTTGGTGATGGTGTGGGCGTACCATAACAGCCGAAGGTCGCTCTCCGCTCGTATTAATTGACCGCGGCATCATAATAAATGCCGAATATTACAGCGAAAATATTCTGGAGGGTGTATTAAAGACTTTGGCACGCAAACATTTTTGACGCAGGCCTTGGACATTCCAACAGGACTCAGCACCATCGCACTCAGCACGCGCCACCCAAGAATGGTTACAAAATGAGGTTCCTCGCTTCATTTCCAGCGCACAATGGCCACCAAAATCTCCGGATACCAATCCGTTGGAGTATTTGGAAAGCAAGGTTGGCACTACAAAATTTTAAAGTGTCAATCACCTCAAGCAAGCGCTTCGCCGGGAATGGGCCAAAGTACAACAGAGCAACATTCGGGCAGTGACTGATGGTTTCATTGGCCGTTTGGAGGCCATAATTCGTGCCAAATGTGATCAAAAATTGATCTAAAATTTTAAGCTATTTCCAACATTTTTTGCTTTCATTCAATAAAATTTAAAAAAAATGTAAAAATTATGGCGTTTGACTTTGTTGCAGTTTTTTTTATCTCACCCTTTCTATCACTTGATACGGCCAAAACGTGTCTTATCTAAATAACGGTTTTAGACACTAGGACCATTTTCAAGACATTTGGAGTTGATCTAGGGGTGTCCGTCCGTCTCTTTTAGAATATTTTTTCATTGTCAATTTCTTTATTTATAAATTATTTATTTTTTTTCTTTTATTTTTAAGTAAGTTTATTCGAAATTTGATGATGAATATCCCTTCGTCCGTGTATGGGTACTGTATATTTTGGAGAACAGGAAAGTTAACAAACTAAAATCATATAATTGGTACCCCTTTGTTATGCCTACTTATAGGAGTAAGTTATTATTTTTATACCCTACAACACTTTGTGTTGGGGTTTTATAAGTTTGATTGAAATATTGGTTTCCCACATAGGAAAGTATATATGGATCTTCCTATCTCGCCGAGCTGAGTCGATCTAGTCCGTCTGTCCATTAATTTGCAATCACTCTACAGGTCGCAATTATGGCCCGATCTTTACGAAATTGAAAATGGAGGTGGGGTTTGGGTCTGAATAGAACCCTTTTTCTTTCAGAGATGATCGCATAATATTTAGGGGTTGAAATGGACCAAAAATTCCTGATTTTGCAGTTGCTCTATAGGTCACAATTACAGACCAATGGAAGCGAAAGTTAGCATGGGGCTAGAGCTTTGGGCTGGGCAGAAGCCTTCCAATTTTGATGGTCATCGGATAATATTTAGTGGTTGAAGTAGACCATAGCATTTGTGATAAACGAAAGTCAAATTTTCCATTAAACCGCGAATATTTTTAATGCCGGCGAAATCACAAATAGACGAACAGGTAAATTCTGACCGTTGCGTAGATGCCGATAGTAAAAATATCGGATATTTATAGCGGAATATATACAATGTATATATACAAAGGAAGGGGATGTTAGCTAGAATGCTTATATCTCCAGATTTTGACAAATTTTGTAAATTTAAAAATATTCCTGATCCAATAATTAAAAATATTCCTGATTTTGCAGCCGTTATAAAGGTCACAAATAGAAACCAAAGAACACGAAATCTCGCATGAAGTTAGAGTTTAGGACGGCAGGTAGAATGGACAACTACTTTTGTGTGAAAAAATACCAACATTACTTACAGGCGATATTCGAAATACACAAAAGGCGAACTTCTGGTTTTTTATGCGGATTTCGTTGACGAATATAGCTAAATATCGTAGAGGAGAAAATCATATAGATTAGTCTAGATTTAGAGATACAGAGGGGCCTCTTGCTTTTGGAGGTGAACGCAAAATATTTTGGGGTTCAAATGAATCAAAAACAGAAAAATTTTCCTGATCACACAATTGAAGCAAATCGTCACACCTGAGAAGGGAGTTAAGGACAGGGAAGAATTGTAGCATTTTTGGTGACCATTGGATTATATTCAGCTGTAAATGGACGACAACAACAACAACATAATTTCAAAAACGAAATCTCCCAAAATGGATTTGGACATAAGGGGGTTTCTATCATATTGCGGTGTTGTAGGGTATCTCATAGTCGGCCCCGCACGACTATAGCCTTTGCTTACCTGTTTTTTTTTTATATAAAAAAGTTACATTTTTTAAAACATTACCCATAATTTTCCCTAATTTTTATACCAAAATTCTAACAACTTATGCGATTTTTCACTCACATTTAATCCAAGGAAGAAAATAGGAAAAAAAAAACAACAAAACTATACAATGCATTTTTTCCCAAAAATGATGATGCCGCCGATGATGATGCGGACAATGATTTACGGTTATGTCTTTGGTAAGGATTTCTTGTGAGACGAAACAACAAAAGTAACACTTACCGAATACGGCAGACTTGGCAAAGCGTCAGCAGTCAACAATTGAAAGCCAACACTCTTAACTTTAGACACTCGGACAGGAAAGAGTTACCAGACACTCAGACACTGGGCAAATCTAAAGATATCCAGCCATTCAAGCAGACAACTCAAGTGCAATTGGCCAGTCACAAAAATCCTTTTTTCAGATCCTGTCTTGTAGATTTGTTTTTGTTGTTGTTGATTGCTTGCTTGCTCGTTGTTGTGGTCATGTTGCAAATACAAACACAACCTTGATTGTATTAAAGTCGAACACATCCCAAGAACTATTATCCTTTTTTGCTCTCTGTCTCTCCTTCCCATACATCAGCCAAATGTTGGTAATACTCATATCCTTTTATCTTCGTTTTCATTGGATTCCTGTTGTCGTTGTTGCTGCTGCCGTTTTTTCATTGCCATGCACTTAATGCTATTTGTTTAAATTACATTTCAGTGTTTAGAAGTCCTTAACTGGTTCGTGTGGAAAATTGGAATTTCTGAAAAGGATAGCAGCCAGCCATCACCATTTGCCATTATTCGTGTTCATAAATTTTATCAAATATTGCCTCACGTTTGACTCGGGGAAAATGTTGGATGCCTTGCGAGGACGAAGGCGAAGACAATGAACGACGGCCATGACGATTGCCTTCATTGTTATTTGCTTGGTTTGCCAAACGTAGCTTAAGATGTCTGGAAATTGTCTTGATGACTTGACTTTGGCAAACAGACTCCGCCTCCACCGCTTTTTCTCCTCTCTCCTTCTCTTTGGCCATAACAATGAGATAATGATAATGATTTTTTATTGTTCTCTTTCTGGCTTTCGGTCACAATTTGATTCGATTGTAAAAATTGTGGCCAATTTCTATTTAATCCGTTTTCGGTTTGTGTTTGGGAAATGTGAAAAGGAAATAATTTCATTTAAGTTTCATATGAGAAATGTCCTGGAAGATGGGAAACATACCGGAATGTTGGCAGATAATGCAATAAATATTTAACAACTTTTTTTTATCGATAGGAAACCTATTGAAGGACAAATGTTGTGGAAAGGTCTTCAGAAAGGTTTCCATATCAGGAAGGCCTATAGAGTTGTTAATATTCATAAGAATTCCACTATTAAGTCTCTTGATGCCAGAAGACATGTTGAAGGCCTCTTAGGCACAGAATTCACCTAGACATATAATATATATAAAAGTCATTTTAATGGTGTTCAATCTATGAAGTTCCTCTAAGAAATGTCCTATCTACAGAAGCCACTCTGTTAACAGGAGATATCTAAAAAGCCTCTGTTGTAAAGGAAATTTACCGTGCACAATGGGGATATTTTAAAAGGGTTCTATCTAAAGACGATTAATATAAGACAATTGAAGACGTAAATCTAGTAGAAGTGGGTATTTGTTCCCTGATTTCGGGAAGCAATTGTTTTTTGGAAGTCTATAAACATATTCTAAATGTATAACTTACACCCCAAACTTTCCAAAATGCTACAATTTGTGCTATTATATTTCCTGGATCCTGAGATATGGGTCTTTAAACCCAAAAACCCGATTCTGTTCGCTACATTCTGTCCATTTTTTTTTCGAAATGATATGCTATTTTAGGTAGCCGGCCTTTGACCGGTGTCAAACATGGGCTACGCAAACCAAAGTTTTCCTCAATTTTACACTCCTGTTAATTGGCGGCCTTCAACCTGGGTTTGATATATACTCCCCTGGATATATGTATATTTTATGCTGTTTTAGGTAGCTGGCCTTCGCCGGGGCTTGAAATTATCTCCTCAGCGAATGTCCAACATCGTCTACGCGCACTATTTTTTTTTTCTAAATTTGTTTAATTTTAAGTAGGCGGCATTCGGCTGGGGTTTGACACTCCAAAAAATAAATATCCCCATGTGCCCACTTGCTGGATTGGTATTTTAATTAGCTTTCCTGTATTGTCCATACCTAGCTTTCATTTTTTGTCTATTCCGGATCTTGGACCCGGAGTTTCGGGTCGAATGTTCGGACATCAACAGTTCTCTTAATATAAAACGGATTTCTAGGGGTGGAGAGAAAGTCTTTAGCAGGACTTATATTTACAGAAGAATCATGGAAAGACCCACAAATCTAAAAAGATTCAGGAAGGATATTTATAAAGTCTTCCACATATGTTAGTTATTTAGAAGACCTACCTGTAGATTGTCTTTGGAAGTTATTTGGCCCATAGAAAACCCCCAGATATAGTGTATATAGAAGACCATTGGAATGATCTTTGGAAAGACTTCTTTCAATCTCAGATCGGTAGGAGATATTCTATTTTGAAACTATCTATAGGGTCTTTAGAAACTCGTCTATCTATATAAAGAGTTTAAAAGACCTTCTATGTGTTGAATGCCTATGGAAGATCTAAGATCCATTGAAAACCAACACTGTTCTTCTGTATGTAGAAGACCCCATAAGGGCCCTTATAAAGTCTTCTTTCAATTGAAGACCAGTAGGAAATATTCTATATAGAAAATATCCTTGATCTCCTTGATCCTCTACAGATAATAGATCTCTTATCTCTATAAAATCGCAAGAAAGAGCTCTTCTATGTACAGAAAATTTTTTGGAGAGTCTTCAACATATGTATGAGTAGATTTTGGTTTCAATAGAATTCCAATAGATTCATGGGAGTGAACTTATGCAGAAAACCCTGAAGTACCTATAGATCATCTTCTTGCAGTTGAAAAACTACACACTCCATCGTGCTGTTAGTTGTTGCGATCCATTTTACAGCTACATATGCCGATGGTTATCCAAAATACTAGAATTCTTCCCTGTTCTTAACTCTCTTCAATTGTGTGAGCAGGATTTTTTGTTTGTTTTTGGTTCATTTGAACCCCTATAAATTTTGCGATCAACTCCAAAAGCAAGAGGCACCTCTGTATCACCAAATTTAAACTCATCTATATGATTTGTCATTCTTGAGATGTAAGCATTCTAGCTAACGTCCCCTTCCTTTCTACATATACATTGTATATATTTCGCTATATATGTCCGATATATTTACTATCGGCAACTACGTAACGGTCAGATTTGACCTGTTCGTCTATTTGTGATTTCGACGGGATTTAAAATATTTGCGGTTTCATAGAAAATTTGACTTTTACATAACACAAATGTTATGGTCTATTTCACCCACTATATATTACCCGATGACCATCAAAATTGGAAGGCTTCTGCCCAGCCCTAAGCTCTAGCCCCATGCTAACTTCCGCTTCGATTGGTCTATAATTGCGACCTGTAGAGCAGCTGCAAAATCATGAAATTTTTCAGTTTTTGGTCCATTTCAACCCCTAAATATTATGCGATCATCTCCAAAAGCAATGGGGTTCTATTCTGGCCCTACCCCCTCCTCCATTAAGATCGGGCCATAATTGCGACCTATAGAGAGATTACAAATAAATGGACAGACGGACAGACATAGCTAGATTGACTCATCTCGGCGAGATAGGAAGATCCATATATACTTTCCCATGCGGGAAACCAACATTTCGAGGTGTTACATAATTTTTGGCCCAATCAAACTTATAATACCCCTAACACATAGTGTTGTAGGGTATACAATTCTGGAAGGTCTTGCATTAAGAAAATATAAAATATTCTACAAAAAGAAAATCTCTTAGAAAATCTGCAATCTATGGAATACACGATATATAAGAGACTCCGTGTTCCAATAACGAGCCATAAGGGGGTCTTTTGTCTATGGACAATTCTTAAGGCCTCTTATCTGTGAAGGGTTTTTATCCATAAAATGATGCCTCTGGAAGGACATGTATTTATAGGAACCCCTTAAGAATGCGGTTGTATTAACTTTTTTGAGAATAGATGCCAAATCACTGACATATATCAAGATTTTCTTTGGAGAATATTTGATAAGGGGGCCTATATTGAAAATTGTATATATAAGAGACCCCATGTTCCAATAGCGAGCCATAAGGGGATCTTTTGTCTATGGAAAATTCCTTAAGATCTGGGTAGGGTTTCTATCCACAAAATGATGCCTCGGGAAGGACATGTATATACACGAATCCCCAAAGAATATGGGAGAGTATAGGGTTGTATTGATATTTTTGAGAATATACGTCAAAACAAGGATTTATATCAAGATTTTCTTCGGAGAATATTTAATAAGGGGTATATATTGAAAATTTCTTCACAGAATTCCCAAAAACCTAAAACTATATTGAAAAAGTGGATCTGTTGGAAAGTTGAATATATTGAAAAGAGAATTAACAAAACGTGACCCTATATTATTTCTTCATATTATTTTTACTATTGACAACTTCTTTAGAGAATTGTCAAAACCTGGACCTTTTTGAAAAAATGTCTTCAATGTATTTTCAAATCCTGGAACTATAAGACGATTTCTTGAGGGAGTACGCCGAGACATGAAGAGATATATCAAAACGATGCAACTTCTTAGTGGTGGTATATTGATGATATTAAGAGAACGTGGACCTTTTTTGTTTGGGTAATTTCCGCCGTCCTGCCTCCTGGGGGTCCTTTTGTGAAATTTTTCAGATTCGGGAGCAATTTTTTGAAACGAAACATAAAAAAACTTAAGATACGTGTTTCGACAATTTTTCTTATCTCATCAACTTTTGGGCCCCAAATGTCCAAAGAAATTATCTTGCAAATCATTTAGAATTTTGAATATCTCTCTCAGACAAAGTTATAGCTATTATCATACAAAACGAAATTTGTGTGCTCATAGATTTGCAAGATATGAGCCAACAATATAATCCTTTGAACAACAAGCCCAAAAATTTATGAACAAATCGGAGAGACACGTGTCATCTCTTTTTTCATTTAGGGGATATAATTGTTTTTTTTTTATGTTAAAAATATCATATATTTTATATTAATATAATTATTTTATAAAAATTATATAGGATAGGATGTTTTGTATAAAATATTTATGATGAATAAATTTTTATAAATATATTATTTAATTATATTAGGGTATAATTATTTAAGGATTAAAAAATGTTTAATTAAGTCTTTTTAAGACTTAAAAAATTACACATTCACTATTCAAATATTATTTGCTTCAATATTATTTAAAGTACTCCACTGGAGATTTAGTAACCTACCTAACCTTCCTCCTTCCCCCTCCCTCGCAGCCTATTACACGGATACTTATTAGATAATTTATAACACTTAATATTGAAATAAATTGTCTTTTATGTTTTCGTGATGAGGGTCAAATACATTGTTTGCATATCTTTGCCACTTTTTTTTGCTCTCCGTGGAAGCTCATAAAAGTGAATGTGTGGGCAAGACAAACCAAAAAAAAAAAGAAGATATGAATATTTTCTAAAGTCTACAAGAACAATTTAAAAAACCACAAATCAAGGGGAAAGGAAAAATGAAAGCAAATACTTCATATTATTAAGTAAAACCTTCCATTCGGACGGAAAAATCTTAAAAGACCTTAGTATAAATTATTACCCGGCAATGAAAAAAATAACCCCCCCCCAAACCCCACATTTTTGTTCGTCCCACTCAAATATATTTTCCTTGTACCTTAGGTAAGGGAAGAGAGACACTAATAACTATGAATGGCAAGAAACCACCACACAAATCAACAGCTTATATGTGTAGCCAAAAATTATATGTTGCATACTTCAAGGGGGCCAAGGGATATACTGCGAGTAAATAAATGGCTTTGCCGCCTTTTTCTTTCGTTTATCTTCTCCTCATCTGGAACATCCTTGGCCGCTGAATGCCATTTGGGGAATAATAAAGAAAAATACCACACAATTCTTTTGCAAACATTTGTTGGCATGTTTCGGAGTGGATACTTGAATAATATATACATATGCATGTGTGTGTGTGCATTCATGCACATGTGTGTGGTTTTTGCCGAATGAGCTACTTAGGCATGTGTTGAACATTAATATAGGTTATCGACAAGCTCCTCGTTCGTTACATATGAGTTTGTTAAATTGCTTACGTCTCACTATAAACATTTATTAGAGTCTGGTTTTGTTTCGTTTTTTTTTGGTGTTGGGGAAAATATTTACTAATAAATCAGTGTCTGGTAATTGCCTAATTGTTGCAGACTTGCTTCGCTGTAGAAAGGTATGTAGGTACAAAAATTGGATTGTGTTGGAAATTAATACGAAATGCCTCAAATTTTTCAACTACTCTTATTTAAAATAAAAAAGCTGGAAACGAACTGAAGACCTTTTCTATTGACGACCTGAGAGTGGACTCTATAGACGTTTTTTGTAGACGAGTCGTCTGACTATAGACGAGCCTGAAAGCCGTCTGTCCTATAGACGAGCTTGAAGGTCGTCTGTCTCTATAGACGAGCCTGAAGGCCGTCTGTCCTATAGACGAGCCTGAAGGCCGTCTGTCCTATAGACGAGCCTGAAGCCGTCTCTGTAGAAGAATCTTAAGGGTGTCTCTATAGACGAGCCTGAATGCCGTGTTTGTAGACGAGCTGAAGGTCATTTCTACAGATGAGCCGAAGGCCGTTTCTTCTGACAAACTGAATGCCAGAAGGACGTCTTTATAGGCGACCAGAAGGACGAACTGAAGAACGTCTACAGACGAACTTATGGACGTCTCTATAGACGAGCCTGAAAGCCGTCCTTATAGACGACCAACAGACGAGCCTGAAGGCCGTCTGTCCTATAGACAAGCCTGAAGTCCGTCTGTCTCTATAGACGAGCCTGAAGGCCGCCTGTCTCTATAGACGAGCCTGAAGCTCTCTACAGGTGAGCCTGAAGGCGTCTCTGTAGAAGAATCTTAAGGACGAGAAGGACGTCTTTATAGGCGACCAGAAGAACGTCTTCATAGACGACCGTCCGTTTCTATAGACGAGCTGCAGCAGGGAGTCTCTCTATAGACGAGCTGCAGCAGGGAGTCTCTCTATAGACGAGCTGCAGCAGGGAGTCTCTCTATAGACGAGCTGCAGCAGGGAGTCTCTCTATAGACGATCTGCAGCAGGGAGTCTCTCTGTAGACGAGCTGCAGCAGGGAGTCTCTCTGTAGGCGAGCTGCAGCAGGGAGTCTCTCTGTAGGCGAGCTGCAGCAGGGAGTCTCTCTGTAGACAAGCTGCAGCAGGGAGTCTCTCTGTAGACAAGCTGCAGCAGGGAGTCTCTCTGTAGACGAGCTGCAGCAGGGAGTCTCTCTGTAGACGAGCTGCAGCAGGGAGTCTCTCAATAGACGAGCTGCAGCAGGGAGTCTCTCAATAGACGAGCTGCAGCAGGGAGTCTCTCTGTAGACGAGCTGCAGCAGGGAGTCTCTCTGTAGACGAGCTGCAGCAGGGAGTCTCTCTGTAGGCGAGCTGCAGCAGGGAGTCTCTCTGTAGGCGAGCTGCAGCAGGGAGTCTCTCTGTAGACGAGCTGCAGCAGGGAGTCTCTCTGTAGACGAGCTGCAGCAGGGAGTCTCTCTATAGACGATCTGCAGCAGGGAGTCTCTCAATAGACGAGCTGCAGCAGGGAGTCTCTCTATAGACGAGCTGCAGCAGGGAGTCTCTCTATAGACGAGCTGCAGCAGGGAGTCTCTCTATAGACGATCTGCAGCAGGGAGTCTCTCTGTAGACGAGCTGCAGCAGGGAGTCTCTCTATAGACGAGCTGCAGCAGGGAGTCTCTCTATAGACGAGCTGCAGCAGGGAGTCTCTCTATAGACGAGCTGCAGCAGGGAGTCTCTCTATAGACGAGCTGCAGCAGGGAGTCTCTCTATAGACGATCTGCAGCAGGGAGTCTCTCTATAGACGAGCTGCAGCAGGGAGTCTCTCTGTAGACGAGCTGCAGCAGGGAGTCTCTCTGTAGGCGAGCTGCAGCAGGGAGTCTCTCTGTAGGCGAGCTGCAGCAGGGAGTCTCTCTGTAGGACGAGCTGCAGCAGGGAGTCTCTCTGTAGACGAGCTGCAGCAGGGAGTCTCTCTGTAGAACGAGCTGCAGCAGGGAGTCTCTCAATAGACGAGCTGCAGCAGGGAGTCTCTCAATAGACGAGCTGCAGCAGGGAGTCTCTCAATAGACGAGCTGCAGCAGTGAGTTTCTCTGTAGACGAGCTGCAGCAGTGAGTTCCTCTGTATGTGCGTTGAACAATCGTATAGAGCCCTTAATACATTTGCTAACTGAAATAATTTAAATTATATGTCTACAGACAGTATTTCAATTTTATTGGGTAAGCAAGACAGCCAATGTAATTACTAAATAATGCGAAAACATAGGCAAATGTATGCTCCTCCTTCCTGTACAGGAGCAAGACGAAATTCAAATAAGTAATTTTCAATGCCACAAAACAAAACTCATTCCGAAACAAAGCCAGTGACTAAAGAAACACAGACAGTGACTTATTTCGGTTATCTTCGATGCAAATGCTTTCTACAACAAACCCACCAGACAAATATTTACTAGTACCTGAGTCCTAAGATAAGCTTTGCCATTGATAATGTCTTTCAAGCTTAAAATTGAGTTAATTAAAATGAAAGAACACGTGCACCCACACAGACTCACTTGTTAAAGAAGGCGCGAGCTACGACCAAAATGATAATGGCGCATTAAAAAGCGCCAGGGAACTGAAAGATTTCTTGGAAAGAGCCAGCCACTAGTCGAAGACGGGGTGGAGGATTCCTTTGGTCCTTACTGTAAATAATTGCTTTTAATAAAATAAATGTTAATGAATGTAATGAACGAAATTTCATTGGTCGTCCAGAGAGAATGCAGGTAGTAACCAAGTAGACATCCTTGGATATCCTCAAAAAGGAAATCATCGTTGTAAGATGAGATTGTTTCGTATTTTGAAATCGTAGCATGATTGTACCAACACTACAGATAACCGTTAAATGAAATAATGTTCTCCAAGTGATAACTAATGACCGTGAAAGAGTTCATCAACAAATGAATGCGCGGGGATATATCAACTAAAATATATCCAGTTCCAAGAACAACAGAAAATATCGTTTGATAGAAAGTGGGGAATTCGCTAGGTATTGCAATAATTAATTACTGTGAGACAATATTCAATTTTTTAAATCATCGGATTGTGAAGAGACAGATATGAACAAAAGTTTCGAAAGTTGACATGGCAAAGTAGCCTAAAATGAATTGGCAGGTATTATTACTCATTTATTTTTAAATTTTTTTGGATTAGGATTACTTACTCGTGCATTTTAGGTAAGTTGTGTTTCTGTGCTTCTACTTATAACAAAACGAGGATTGTTTTAGTAAAAAAATTTACCCTCAACCGAGTCAAAAGGGAAACCTAAAGGTCCTTTTCAAATTTGGTTGGATTTCTAATATCCGAAATATTCTACAAAATTTAAGACTCCAGCTGCAGCTCGTCTAGAGAAAGAGACTCCCATCTGCAGCCCGTCTAGAGAATAAGGCTCTCAGCTGGAGCCCGTCTAGAGAATGAGGCTCCCAGCCGCAGCTGTTCTAGAGAAAGAGACTCCCTGCTGCAGCCCGACTAAAGAAATAATCCATGCTCTGCAGCTCTTATTGAGAAAGAGACTCCCTGCTGCAGCTCGTCTAGAGAAAGAGACTCCCTGCTGCAGCTCGTCTAGAGAAAGAGACTCCCTGCTGCAGCTCTTCTTGAGAAAGACTCCAGCTGCAGCTCGTCCTAGAGAAAGAGACTCCCAGCTGCAGCTCGTGTGGAGAAAGAGACTCCCGGCTGCAGCTCGTCTAGAGAAAGAGACTCCCTGCTGCAGCTCGCCTAGAGAAAGAGACTCCCAGCTGCAGCTCGTCTGGAGAAAGATACTCCCTGCTGCAGCTCGTCTGGAGATAGAGACTCCCTGCTGCAGCTCGTCTGGAGAAAGAGACTCCCTGCTGCAGCTCGTCTGGAGAAAGAGACTCCCTGCTGCAGCTCGTCTGGAGAAAGAGACTCCCTGCTGCAGCTCGTCTGGAGAAAGAGACTCCCTGCTGCAGCTCGTCTGGAGAAAGAGACTCCCTGCTGCAGCTCGTCTGGAGAAAGAGACTCCCTGCTGCAGCTCGTCTGGAGAAAGAGACTCCCTGCTGCAGCTCGTCTGAGAAAGAGACTCCTGCTTCAGCTCGTCTGGAGAAAGAGACTCCCTGCTGCAGCTCGTGTGGAGAAAGAGACTCCCGGCTGCAGCTCGTCTAGAGAAAGAGACTCCCGGCTGCAGCTCGTCTAGAGAAAGAGACTCCCGGCTGCAGCTCGTCTAGAGAAAGAGACTCCCGGCTGCAGCTCGTCTAGAGAAAGAGACTCCCGGCTGCAGCTCGTCTAGAGAAAGAGACTCCTGGCTGCAGCTCGTGAAGAGAAAGAGACTCCCGGCTGCAGCTCGTCTAGAGAAAGAGACTCCCGGCTGCAGCTCGTCTAGAGAAAGAGACTCCTTGCTGCAGCTCGTCTGGAGAAAGAGATTCCCAACTGCAGCTCTTCTAGAAAAAGAGACTCCCTGCTGCAGCCCGACTAAAGAAATACTCCATGCTCTGCACCTCTTCTTGAGAAAGACTCCTGTTGCACCTCGTCTGGAGAAAGAAACTCCGTGCTGCAGCTCGTCTAAAGAAAGACACCATGTTCTGCAGCTCGTCTTGAAAATGACTTTCCTGCAACTTGTCAAGAAAGACACCCTGCTGCAGCTCGTCTAGATAAGAGTCTCTACAGCTCGTCCAGAGAAAAAGTCTCTGCTGTGCAGCTCGTCTAGAGAGAGGCTCCCCACGAAGCTCGTCTAGAGAGAGACTCCCCTCGCAGCTCGTCTAGAGGCATACTCCCCACGAAGCTCGTCTAGAGGGATACTCCCTACGGAGCTCGTCTAGAGAGAGACTTCCTGGTTCACAATTCGTCTTTGGGGAGACTCCCTGTTTCACAGCTATAAGACTTTCGCTTCACAGTTCTTCTATAAGAAAACTTCCTGCTTCACAGCTCAATGAGGGTACTCCCTACTTTCCATCTCGTCTATCAGGAGACTTCCTACTTTAAGCTGGTACATAAGATGAGTCACTGCTTAGCTTGTCTATGAGGATACTCCCTGTTTCACATCTCGTCTATAAGGAAACGAATTGCTTCATACCTCTTCTATGAGAAGACTTTATACTTCTTAACCCGTCTATCAGAAGACTTCCGGCTTCACACCTATGGAGACCACTTCTACTTCGAAAGACACTGTATATTTACACTCGTCTTCGCTTTTCTGCTTCAGATCATCTATGAAACTGCAGTTCCCCTTTAAAGATCCATTCCAGCTCTTCTCAATGTTCTCCTGCTGTAAATTGTCTTTCTATTTCTATTTTCCCCATTTTATTATGGTTACAGCACTTAAAAATTTGTTCCTTAATTACATAAAGAAAAATGTTCGCAATTAGCATTGTTAAGTGTTTCTTTTAACTCCTCAACTTTGTTAAAATTCTTTAATCTTCAAAAGTTTTCCATATTCCAATACCTAAAAAAACCCATTGTAGAATTTTATGCACAAACTTTCTCCATTGCCAATTCATTCAGTTTTTTCCACTTTGTCGTAACACTGAAGTTCTTCATACACCATATTATTCTCACCATCCACATATAAACTTCGTAAGAATCTTCTAAGTTATTAAAAACTAATATGCAACTACTTTCATGCACTTAATACCTTATTCGAAAAAGAAACTAAAAACTTCAATGAATTGCCATACTTTTGGCTTAACTTCTTTTCTTCTTCTTCTTCTCCTCAATATTACCTTCATCGTGATGGCGGCGTGATTCTTAAGAATCAGATAAATGGAAATTCCAAATTAAATCTATGCTATGGTATTCCGTTTTTTACTCTCGACATAGATGGGTAAGGATAACATCGTTTTATCCTTTACCAATCACCTTAACTCATTCAACTGCGATGATAGTTGGCAAGCGGGGAGGGTGGATAATGACAAAAAGAATTCCCATTTTGGTAGAAAATACGCATATTTTCCAAGTTAATATACTTCTGATGTTCCCCAGAAGCAGCGATGGCTTTCTTCTTCGTCATTGACTTACCTTGCTTTAGCAGAGTTTGGAATATTTTCCTTATTTCACTTCGAGGTGAAAACAATGAATTGTTGAAAATGTAAACTTTTTTTTGCAATTTCCATTCCGAGCTATGGTTATGATACGCATATTTTTTGCTTTTATCTGGAAATCGCATATTGTTGTTGGCATCTGTATTCAATGTAAAAAGTAATCATATGCGTTCGTAGAATATCGTATCGAAGGTCCATTATACAAAGTTAAAGGAAAGAATTAGTGTGAGGGTTTACCAAAAAAAAGAAGGAAATATTTTCGTATTTGTTTGGGCAATATTGATACAGATATTTTGTTGGTATATAAATCAAATATATGTCTTTGGCGACTTATAATGAAACCAAAAACGTGTTTGGAGTTTTGGTGTATTGGTAAGACCTTTAGTACAATTTTATGACAAACAATTTTGGAGAATATTTTGATCTGATATGATCACATTTTAATGGAAGTTTTTTTTTTTTAAGTTGCCATTAAATGACTCGGCTAGGGTTAGTTTGTTTTACAAAATATTCGGATTTTAGCTAGCAAAATTGCCGAACACACTATACACCTTAAATGTATCGATTCCAAGAAATATTAGCTTGGATATTTTCGAAAATATAAAAATCGCCGGAACTTTCCCTCCTATTTCGGGTATCTCTTTATGTAAACTTTTAAAACACCGTTAGACTTCTATAACTTTTTAATTTTATTTTCATAATCGACTAGTCTTTTGTTAAAATTTTGGGAAAAATGTATGCACAATGTAATTAAAAATAAACTTTAAGGACGTATCCCTAAAATTTCATGCAATCGTTAAACACACGAAGAGGTTAAAAGTTGAGTTTTTCATTCGATCTATGAAGAGAGAGAGGAGAGATTCCCTGCGACAGCTCATCGGTGAGAGAAACTCCCTGTAACAGCTTATCTATGAGAAAGACTCACTGCAAATACTTTTATATGAGAGAGAGACTCTCTGTAGCTGCTTGTTTATTTAAAAGACTCCCAGCGCAGTTGCTGCTCGTCGATGAGAAGACTCCCATTCAATTGAACGCAAGTTTTAAGGACGTATCCGTTAAATATAATGCAATCATTAAACACAAAAAGAAGTTAAAAATGGAATTTTTCATTCGAGAGGATGAAATTCAGTGAGACTGCCCCTGCGGCAGATCATCTATTGAAGAGAGAGGAGAGACTCCCTGCAACAGCTCATCTATGAGAGAGACTCCCTGCAAAAGCTCGTCTATGGGAGAGGCTCCCTGTAGCAGGTCGTCTATGATAGAGACTCCCTACAAATGCACGTATATGAGAGAGAGTCTCTCTGTAGCTGCTTGTCAACGCAAAGGTTCCAAGCTTCTACGTGTCGATAAAAAGACTCCCGGTTCCTATGCGTCATTAAAAAGACTCCCAGCTCCTGCTCGTCGATGAAGAGACTCCCATTGAATTGAACGCAAGTTGTGTTTATTAAAAGACTCCTACTCGTCTATGAAAAGACTCCAAGCTCGATAAAAAGACTCCTGCTCGTCGATGAAAAGACTCCCAGCAACTTTTCATCTATAAAATGACAGCAACTGTCCGTCTATGAGAACAACTGTTCATCTACGACTCGTAGCAACTGCTCGTCTGTGAGAGACTCCTAGTTGCTGCTCGTTTGTGAGACTCTCAGCTGCTGCTCGTCTAGAGAAAGACTCTCAGCTGCTGCTCGTCTAGAGAAAGAATCTCAGCTGCTGCTCGTCTGTGAGAGACTCTCGGTTGCTGCTCGTCTGTGAGAGACTCTCAGTTGCTGATCGTCTGTGAAAGACTCTCAGCTGCTGCTCGTTTGTGAGAGACTCTCGGTTGCTGCTCGTCTGTGAGAGACTCTCAGTTGCTGCTCGTCTAGAGAAAGAATCTCAGCTGCTGCTCGTCTGTGATAGACTCTCGGTTGCTGCTCGTCTGTAAGAGACTCTCAGTTGCTGATCGTCTGTGAAAGACTCTCGGTTGCTGCTCGTCTGTGAGAGACTCTCAGTTGCTGCTCGAAAGAATCTCAGCTGCTGCTCGTCTGTGAGAGACTCTCCGCGGCTGCTCATTTGTGGTGAGAGAGACTCTCCGCGGCTGCTTGTCTGTGAGACACTTTCAGCTGCTGATCGTCTAGAGAAAGAATCTCAGCGGCTGCGTGTCTGTGAAATACTATTAGCTGCTACTCGTCTGTGATGGACTCTCAGCTGCTGCTCGTCTGTGAGAAACCCTCAGCATCTGCTCATCTTCGGCAGCTATGAGTAGCCTCCAACGAAAAAGTATAAGCAAATTTTATTTTTATTTGCCATTGATTTGGCAGGGCTAGAGAGACTCTTACCACTACTAATGCACACATTTTGAGCAAGGCAGGCCAATGGAGACTCCCTTACGATCGTCTATAAGCACTTCCTTCCGCTTGTATATAGTGACTCCACTCTGTTCTTCTTCCAGGACTTTCTTACGCTCATCTTTTGAGACTCCCTCAAGCTCGTCTATTGAGACTCCCTCTAGCTTGTCTATTGAGACTTCCTCTAGCTCGTCTATTGAGACTTCCTCTAGCTCGTCTATTAAGACTCCCTTTAGCTTGTCTATTCGTCTTTTGAGACTCCCTCTAGCTCGACTAAAAAAACGGTATTCGCCACGTCTATAAAGATGCGATTCACAGCTCGTCTATAGATACTCCCTTCAGCTCGTCTATGAAGACTCCTTCAAAGTGTCTGTGAAAGGCTGTCAAAATTTGCATCACCCCAAATTTATCCCAGTTTTCCTTTTCTTCAGTGGAATTTTGCCGCGAAATCTGCTTTTCATAATCTAAGACACATATGCTTCTCCATTCGAGCGTATACAATGAGATTGCTTTGATGATGCTGCAACTATTGCTTCGTCTTCGTCTTCTTTATATTTCTATTGCATATCTTTCGATGTGTGTGTGTTCTCGTATGTTTGTGTAATGTCATCTTGACACAATACACTCGTTGTGTTTCATAAATGTTACACATGTGAGACTCATGCATTATGCGAACACCAACACATCCACACCCGAGTCGAACTATCAAAATGTACATTTCTTCCACAGATTCATTTTATTTTTCCTTCAATCTTTTCAAAAGAAAACTTCTGAAGAAAAATTGCTTTGTAAATTGTTTATATCACATTGCATTTTACGCTGTGACACGGGGGGAGGGGCAATTCGAATAGTTTTACATGTTTGGATTCGCGTGTGGAGGGGGGAGGGGTACTTTCGCGACAGTGTAAGAACTGTGGCTCACAGGCAAATTAAAGAAGTTCACATTTAGAATAAATAAATACGATATAATAATAAAAAAATCAAAATGTGAATTTAAAATTGAAATGTTTGTAAAATTGAATATACAATTTATTGTTTTATTTTTTTGTTTTTTTTTTGTTTTTTTTATTTTTTGTTTAATATGTAAATATGTGTTACTACTGTAAAATTCCGCATTTTTCACCCGATACCCCCTCTTGTCCCCCTGTGCAATTTAGTGTGCATGATGATTTTATTCAAATTTTCTTGCATATTTTCTTTAGATTTCCCTTCCCGTCTCGATGGCATCATTTTTCCTTTGTTGCAGGAAAATTTCATGCATGACATGCACGTTATGTGTGTGATTTGAAGCTAAATTTGTTGAAATTAACTATTTCAGAAAATTTCGCTCAAGTGTAAATAATGGCGCGTCGTTTCTTCGTTGTATGTCGTGTTGGTGTGGTTATTGTTGTAATGCTGCATCTGATTGAATTAAATTTGCGTTTTTGTTTGAAAGTTAACAAAATCCAAACCCCCACCGAATCCGAAATCACGAAATCACACAGGAGGGGAACTTCAATAATTGAATTAGCTACTCGTTATCTTGGCATTTTCGGTTAATTTGTTTAATGAAATGAAAATTATGGAAAATGTTTCCTAAAAGTATGCTACACATACATGCATACACGCTAGTATCCCCTGGCGCATAAAAGTATGCAATACAATAGAAAGATTTAAAGTGAGACTTTTCGTTATGATTTAAGGAGATGTAAGAAATGTTTTCTCCAAAGGGGGGACCCTTTGTGGGTTTCTAGTACCCTAATTTATTTTTATTAAAGTTCATAACACATCATCACAATTAAAACCCACTACCCTCTCATCAAAGTGGCACCATATTTCTCTCCTTATAATTTATAGAATTTTTGTGCAAAATTTAATAAAACATGACCACAAAATTTTAATGGCCATGGGCGGCGTGCTTTAAAATTTATGGCCAAGCACATTAAGGACATTCTTTAATAACCATAGCCTATTTTTAGGCTTACATTCAACCACTGTGGTTTCTTTTCATAAGGAAGGAAATGAAATATTATGGCATCTTCACCTGTGGTAATATTTAATAAAATGTCGAAAAGCAAAAAAAAAAAAAATCAATGAAAAACAATGCGTACCTTTAACATTTCCGCCATTTCCCAACGGATTTATGTGGACATGACTTGTTTGGTGGTTTTGGGCTTGTAATTAGGCACTAAATATTTGGTGGTTGTACGGTTGGGTAATTAGTCCGTGTAATTTTATTTTTGATGAGTGTTGTAAGTTCTGTTGTTTTGCCACAGGAAGTTTTTGACATTTGTCCTCCACCCAGCTACCCAGGTGGCAAGGTAGTAAATATGAATTTTAATTTAGTTTAATTGTCCCACAGGAGGTTGAGTTATTTCTTTTTTATGCCAATAACATATACTAATTATAGATGAGAAAATTAAATATTTTTTATACGTTTTACATGTGTCCGTTCGTTGTTAATTAAAAAATAACCACCAACTTTACATTTATAGAGTGATTTCTATATAAATCATTTGGACTTAAGGCATTTTTGGACAAAAGCATTTGCGTTTAATCCATAGCTTATTCCAGGGAAGTAGCACGCATTAAGAAGTGCCTCAAGTTTCAAGAAATTTAGTTGTAAGCCATACTGCGATATTAGAAATAGTTAAGCCTCTAATAAGCGAGTAGAATGTCCGTTGATCACATAACCTGTGAGGGACCTCTGGAAACATAACAATCAAACAATATATATTAATTTTTTTCAAAACTACAAGAAAACTCAGTAAATTATGAAAGTAGTGCTAAAAATAGAAGACATTCAGGGTGGGATAAAAAAAACTGCAACAAAGGCAAACGCCATAATTTTTAAATTTAATTTAAAAGCAAAAATTGTCGGAAATACAGGGTTGCTCATATTCGACGGACCCATCTGGCACGCCATAACTTTTGACAGAGATGTCACATCGCTTAATGACATACCGCGTTTGAAGCGTCAGTCCAAGCAGATTTTTACCATGAACCAATACACGCCACGCGAAATAGTTGAAATTTACATACAACAGAAGAAGTCAATTGTGAAAACTCAACGTGCTTTTAAAACATTAACAAATGTGAGAAGTGCGCCTTCTAAGAACACCATTAAGCGTTTATACGAAAAATTTTCGACTGGTAAGGCTCTTTCTAATCCGAAGGGGCCATATAAAAGTCGACCAAGCAATCGGCCGAGAATATCGCTGCCGTACGAGCTAGTGTTGAGAGGTCCCCAAGAACATCCCAAAAAACGCCGTTCTCAGCAGTTGGGTATGGCTCGGTCCACTTTACCAATGGATTATTTGCATTGATATGCATTTGTTCCGTACAAATTCAATTGACGCAAAGAATGTTGCCTGCGGACAAGCCTCGTCGATTGGAATGGGCCCAAAGAGTCATGGGTCCGTCGTATATGGGCAACCCTGTAGCATCGAATTTTTGAATAAATTTAGATTTGCTCGAATTGGTCGCCTTTGGCACGAATTATGGTCTTCAAACGGCCGCTGTCCGAATGTTGCTCTGCGGTATTTTGGTCCATTCCGGCGAAGTGCTTGCTTGAGGTGATCGACACTTTGGTATTTTTAGTGCCAACCTTGCTTTCCAAAATACTTCAGACACAATAGTCCAACGGATTGGTATCCGGAGATTTTGGTGGCCATTGTGCGCTGGAAATGAAGCGAGAAACCTCATTTGTAACCATTCTTGGGTGGCGCGTGCTGAGTGCAATGGTGCTGAGTCCTGTTGGAATGTCCAAGGTCTGCGGCCAAAATGATTGCGTGTCCAAGGCTTTATACACCCTACAGAATATTTTCGCGATAATATTCGGCATTAATTCTGATGCCAAGGTCGATTAATACGAGCGGAGAGCCACCATTTTATGACGGCCCACACCTTCACCATGACCGGAGCTTGAGTTCTGGTGGCCAACCGTTGGTGCACATTTTCAGCTGAACTCTTTGGCAAGTAAACACGATCATTTTGTTTGTTTACAAACTGCTGGCTGGACAAACGAATGTTTTCCTCATCGGAGGAAAACCAAAATCGGCAGTTAACCACTGTCGGCCAAGCGAAGCAACACTAACGCTTTTGAGTTTATTTTCTTTCAGTTGCGGTGTAAGTTCTTGTATTTTTGGAATTTCTGCTCATTTTTCAATATTTGCCGAATGGAATATTGCGATATGTTCAGACCACGAGCCATTTTTCGGCCACTGCGACGCTGGTTTCGATCAGTCTCTTCTGTACTTATCGAACCTTTTCTGCTGATGTTGCTGTTTCTTCCGTCCACTTCATTGACGTCGGGCTACGCTACCAGTATCACTGTCACTGGAATAATTTTTACAGCTGTCGACGAGTGGCTTAGAAATGACAGCAGTCTGAATTTGGTTTCAGTTTTTCATCTCACTCTCTATATATTTGGTATCAAAAGGGTTCGTCCTTGGGCCAAATAAATGACTTGTGCAAACTTTCATCTAGATCGGGCGGACGGACATGCATAAATCACCTAAGAATGTGATTCTATGCAGATAATCAAAAGGAACTGTGAGCCTTTTCGTTTCCCTTTTGCCTGTTACGAACAAATGCACAAATACATAATACCCTGACCTGACGTTGTGGTGTAGGGTATAAAAATATAGTCAGCTCTGGGGCCGAGAATTTTTTTAAACTACTTTAGTAAAAAAATGGATTTTAAAATCTTATTTTTGTTCTTCATTTGCCTGATGATTATTAAAGAGGACTTTTGGTATTTAAAATGGGTGATGTAGGTCCACGTTTTGCTATAGCCCCCATATAATGGTACCTGGTTTACCCGGTATTTTCGTGATTTAAGCGACATTATTCAACGGAAATGTTTCAAATTCGTATAGCCTCCATATAACGGTACCTCCCGATATTCCGTATTTTGACGATTTTAGCGATATTTTTTAGCGGAATTTTGTCAAATTTGGTGTTTGAAGTTCGTATGATATTACAGCCTATGACGGAAGATTGTCTGCGCAGGTCCAGGTCTTCGTATAGCCCCAATATAACGGTACCTCCCTATATTCGTATTTTGATGATTTTAGCTACATTTTTAATCGAATTTTTTTATTCAAGTTTCGCATTTGAATATTGTAATGGTTTATGACAAAAGTTGCCTATGCGGGTCCACGTCATCGTATAGACCCTAACATTCGGTTTTTTTTAATATTTAACGGATTTTATTTTTTAAATTGCCAAAATCGTTCCAAATGGAGGGTATTCAATGATTGGCCCGTCCGAACTTACAACTTTTGTACCTGTTCTTAATAGAATATTACTCTAAAGTTTAAAATCTTTAAATATTCATATATAATTAATTATGAATATTTTATTTGAATATTTTAAAACATTTCCCCAAATTTTTCATTTTCATTTCAGTTTTATCCAAGGGCCAGGGCGAGACCAGCCGCTATCGTTTTTCTGGGCAATATGGTGGCTATTGTTGGATTGTGACACAGGCCACCATTGTCTATGACAAATTGAAACCACAAAGTGTGTTTGTGTTAATTATGTCATTAGGTAATCCATTATGTTGCCATATTTATTTTTCATACCAAAAAACTTCTAATCATTATTAAACAATTAATCTAAGATAAAGTGTTAATGAGTTGTTTTTAGCGTAAATTTGTTTAAAATGTAAGAATTTTGTTTGAGAAATTTGTTCATCAATGAGATGGGTGAAATATTCAACATTATCATAAATGGAATTATTAAATTTAAGGCCTAAAAGTATGCTTTAAGTGAAACCATTGCCAGAGCCTTGAAGTATGCTCCAGCTTAAAATCAAAAAAGTATGATATTTATCTTTAAAAACTTTAGATTATCATAAAAGAATTTGAAACTGATTAATTAAAATTCAAAAATTAATACTATTCAAATTTTCAATATTTCCCAAAAGTAAATGAAACGAAGAATATCCTTGAGGCATTCCCATGTCCATTTATTCAACACACACACAAACTCCATACTTTTTTCCCTTCATTTAAATAAATTCAAAGCAAAAAGTTATGACAAAATTGAACCCCAAAACGTAAACGGCAAAGGAAAAAAGTTGCCGGTTTTTATGACTTTTTCCCACATTCCCCATCTCCTCTTCAGTTTGGTCCCCCTTTGTTTGTGTTGAGTAATAAATTTTGGCTTTGCGGTTTCCTTCCTTTTTTTGGTTCTATAAATTTATGTGACCAGAGTTTTTGTTTTTTTTTGCGTTTGCCACGTGTTTGCAAAACTGGACCATTAAGTAATTCATTGGTTTCAAAGTTTTAGGTTTTCATATTTATTTTTGTTCATTGCTTGATTGCTCGAGGTTTCGTTGGAGGTGTGTCGTCTTGTGGGTTGTTTTTGGTAAATTGCTTTAAATGTGGGTTGTATTTGAATGGGATGGCAATTTTCGGATTGAAATTTGTAAACCCAATAAATATTTTTCAAACAAAATTGACAAAGTAAAAGTTTGAGAAGCCTTACGATGTCCCGTGAGGTCATCTACTCTACAATAGATACCCTGTGAGGTCATCTACTCTACAATAGATGCCCTGTGAGATCATCTACTCTACAATAGATGTCCTGTGAGGTCATCTACTCTATAGAAGATGTCCTGTGAGGTCATCTACTCTATAGAGATGTCCTGTGAGGTCATCTACTCTACAGTAGAAGTCCTGTGAGGTCATCTACTCTACAGTAGATGTCCTGTGAGGTCATCTACTCTACAGTAGATGTCTGTGAGGTCATATACTCTACAGTAGATGTCCACTGAAGCCATCTACTCTACAGATGTCCACTGAAGCCATCTACTCTACAGTAGATGTCCACTGAGACCATCTACTCTACAGTAGATGTCCTGTGAGGTCATCTACTCTACAGTAGATGTCCTGTAAGGTCATCTACTCTACAGTAGATGTCCACTGAAGCCATCTACTCTACATATACGTCCCACTGAGGCCATCTACTCTGCAGTAGATGTCCACTGAGGCCATCTACTCTACAGTAGATGTCCACTGTGGCCATCTACTCTGCAATAGACGTCCACTGTGGCCATAAACTCTAAAGTAGACGTCCACTGAGGCCACCTACCCACAGTAGACGTCCATTGAGGCCACCTACTCTACAGTAGATGTCCACTGAGTCATCTACTCTACAGTAGATGTCCACTGAGGTCATCTACTCTACAGTAGACGTCACTGAGGCCATCTCCTCTACAGTAGATGTCCACAGTGGCCATATACTCTACAGTAGATGTCCATTAAGGCCACCTACTCTATTATAGTTGCCATGTGAGGTCATCTACTCTACAATAGATGCCCTGTGAGGTTACCTTCTCTGCATTAGATGTCCACTGAGACCATCTACTCTACAGTAGACGTCCACTGTGGCCATCTACTCTACAGCAGACGTCCACTGTGGCCATCTACTCTACAGCAGACGTCCACTGTGGCCATCTACTCTACAGCAGACGTCCACTGTGGCCATCTTTCTACGGTAGATGTCCACTGTGGCCATCCACTCTAAAGTAGATGTTCATTGATGATACTTTTGTTAAGTAATTACCCTATGAGGTTATCTAGCATACAGTAGATGCCTTATAAGGTTATGAACTCTATAGTACTCTATAGGCCAACTACTCTTCAATAAATGCCTTGTGAAGCTATATTCAGTAGATGCCCTTTAAAAGTGGATGGTCTCCAAGGGCAGCATATGCATTTGTGACCTACAGATTATTCTCCACTTTCAAGTTTTCTTGAAGTTTTCACCTTCAATGTGTTTTTTTTCCAAACTGCACCTAACATGTGCCTAGAGTTTAGCACACTCACCGACAAGTGTTTTTTGCTCGTTCCCCAATTATATTTCATCAAGGCAATATTGTTGCCCTACAAATCTCCCTTTCTGTCAATACAAGCTTCCAGCCTCAGCAGCTACCTGAAACTTTGCTTTTAACGAAAACACAAATCCTTACAGTCTTAAATGACTACCTCCCAAAAGTATGCAACGTTTAAAACTTCCCCGTAACACCAAACAAAAATCTTTTAGATTTACGCTTGTCAAAGCATCAATGCTGTTGAAATAATTTATTCACTCAACTTGTCACAGTTTTTTGTTAGGCATAAGTCATTTACATTAAGGCCAAACCAAAGAAGAAGAAAAAAAACGCAACACTCAATGTAGGTACAAAGCCATCTACTTAGGTTTTTAATAACTCACACCAAAAAAAAAAACAGCAAATTGAGGCATATTTTAAGGCGCTTAAATTCGTCTTTTTTTATTCGATGATTGTTTCTTTTTGTTTTTGTTGAGAAGCAGTGAATTTGTGTTCCTTACTTTGCACTTAATTGAATATATATTGGGAATATCCTTGGCATTGTTATATGATGAATGGGGGAAATGTGTGTGTGTGTGTGATTATTAAGTGATGGCTTTTGTGGTTCTGTAAAGCATACTTTTAAGGTTTTGTATGAATAATTCTGTTTTTTTAATGTGATAAGGCTGTTAATACTCCCTCCTCTTTCTTTTTTATTTGCGATTGGGAAGGGTGGCCTTTGGCGGGGAACATAATAATTAACATTTTTATTACAGCTTTTATAGGTATAGATTAATTATAATATACTATTAGGCGTTTGTTGTGAATATTTGATCAATAGTTTTAATATTTTTCTCTTTTATCAATGATGAACAAATTTCTTGGCTTAGGGATTTTTTCTTTATTGAATTTTAAGCCATTAAAATTTTGTAAATATTCCTAATTATTATGCCACTCAATCATTTAATTTTAGTGGCCATAAATTTTTTATTAATTTGTTTATTTCACAAATTTTATACTTCATTATTTACGTAATTTCTATCAACTGTTTGTCTTTGCCTATTTTTTACTGGGGGGGGGGGAATTTGTATAGCTTTCAACCATCATTTATTCTAATTAATGAAGCCATTTAAATTGTCAAACCGTTTTGGTGAGGTTTGATTATACGCACTCTTCATTCTCCAAATATATTCCTATCACTCGTCGTGTTTTTTCCTCTGAATTTTTTAAACGCGTGCCTAAATTTTAATTAAAACCTCATTGCATACACAGTTGAAATTTGTTTACAAATTGATTGATACGCACCCAATTACCATGACAAAACGTCATCAGCACACACACACACTCCAACACACATGACGTTTATTTAAATTTCAATACAATCGTCATTGAGGTATGTCTGTTTGTATGGGTGTTGTCGCTATTGGACCAATTGAGTTGCCAAAAAAAAGTTGCACTCAACAGCTTGTTCAGTCTATGATATGTTATACGAGGCTGACAGTGTAAGTGATGGGAAATGAGACCAATCTTATCTAGTGTGAAATTATAAACACTTTTAAAAAAGACACCATGATATCTTTTTTTAAAGAAGGTCTTCTCGAAGACTTTATCCATGGAAGACCCCTAAAATAAAGGGTGCTTTTTGAAGCCGATAGAACTTGATATTAAAAAAAATCACAAAAAATTAAGTTTAATCAATTTTTTTTATTCGAAAGATCAATACCTGACATTAACATTTGAAAATGATTTCGGGCATATGGGCACCCC